>NC_084617.1:25881347-25938847 GCF_033978795.1 Nerophis ophidion
CACTTAGCGTCCAACAACCTATGTGAAACCTTTCAATCCGGTTTCAGGGCAAATCACTCTACTGAGACAGCCCTCGCAAAATTGACTAATGATCTATTGCTAACGATGGATTCTGATGCGTCATCTATATTGCTGCTCCACGATCTTAGCGCTGCTTTCGATACCGTCGATCATAATATTTTATTAGAGAGTATCAAAACACGAATTGGTATGTCAGACTTAGCCCTGTCTTGGTTTAACTCTTATCTTACTGACAGGATGCAGTGTGTCTCCCATAACAATGTGACCTCGGTCTATGTTAAAGTAACGTGTGGAGTTCCCCAGGGTTCGGTCCTTGGCCCTGCACTCTTCAGCATCTACATGCGGCCGCTAGGTGACGTCATACGCAAATACGGTGTTAGCTTTCACTGATATGCTGATGACACCCAACTCTACATGCCCCTAAAGTTGACCAACACGCCGGATTGTAGTCAGCTGGAGGCGTGTCTTAATGAAATTAAACAATGGATGTCCGCTAACTTTTTGCAATTCAACGCCAAAAAAATGGAAATGCTGATTATCGGTCCTGCTAGACACCGATCTCTATTTAATAATACAACTTTAACATTTGACAACCAAACAATTAAACAAGGCGACTTGGTAAAGAATCTGGGTATTATCTTCGACCCAACTCTCTCCTTTGAGTCACACATTAAAAGCGTTACTAAAACGGCCTTCTTTCATCTCCGTAATATCGCTAAAATTCGCTCCATTTAGTCCACTAAAGACACTGAGATCATTATCCATGCGTTTGTTACGTCTCGCCTCGACTACTGTAACGTATTATTTTCGGGTCTCCCCATGTCTAGCATTAAAAGAATACAGTAGGTTCAAAATGCCGCTGCTAGACTTTTGACAATAACAAGAAAGTTTGATCATATTACGCCTGTACTGGCTCACCTGCACTGGCTTCCTGTGCACTTAAGATGTGACTATAAGGTTTTACTACTTACGTATAAAATACTACATGGTCCAGCTCCAGCCTATCTTGCCGATTGTATTGTACCTTATGTCCCGGCAAGAAAACTGCGTTCAAAGGACTCCGGCTTATTAGTGATTCCCAGAGCCCAAAAAAAGTCTGCGGGCTATAGAGCGTTTTCCGTTCGGGCTCCAGTACTCTGGAATGCCCTCCCGGTAACAGTTCGAGATGCCATATCAGTAGAAACATTCAAGTCTCATCTTAAAACTCATTTGCATACTCTAGCCTTCAAATAGACTCCCTTTTTGGACCAGTTGATCAGCTGTTTCTTTTCTTTTTCTCCTATGTCCCACTCTCCCTTGTGGAGGGGGTCCGGTCCGATGTCCATGGATGAAGTTCTGGCTGTCCAGAGTCGGGACCCAGGATGGACCACTCCTCTGGAGTCGGGACCCAGGATGGACCGCTCGCCTGTGTATATCTCTGCGCTGCTGATCCGCCTCCGCTTGGGATGGTTTCCTGCTGGCTACGCTGTGGACGGTACTCTCGCTGCTGTGTTGGATCCGCTTTGGACTGGACTCTCGCGGCTGTGTTGGATCCACTATGGACTGAACTTTTCACAGTATCATGTTAGACCCGCTCGACATCCATTGCTTTCGGTCCCCTAGAGGGGGGGAGGGGGGGGGGTGTTGCCCACATATGGGCAACCCCCTCTCCAAGGTTCTCATAGTCCTCATTGTCACCGACGTCCCACTGGGTGTGAGTTTTCCTTGCCCTTATGTGGGCCTAACGAGGATGTCGTAGTGGTTTGTGTTGTGGTTTGTGCAGCCCTTTGAGACACTAGTGATTTAGGGCTATATAAATGAACATTGATTGATTGATTGATTGGAACAACATTCTTTTTGGCAACGTTTAAACAATGTTGAGTTATGACGTTCATTTAACCGTTGAATTTCGTTGGTTTTCCAAACAATATTCTACAACACAAACACAACGTTGAAACATGCTTTTTGACGGCGTTTAATCAATGTCGGGTTCTGACGTTAATTAAATCACTGAAATTCGGTCATTTTCCAAACCATATTCTACAACACAAATACAACGTAGAAACCTGCTTTTTGACTATGTATAATCAATGTCGGGTTCTGACGTTGATTTTCACCATTGAAATTCGGTAATTTTCCAACCAATATTCTACAACACAAATACAACGTAGAAACCTGCTTTTTGACTATGTTTAATCAATGATGGGTTCTGACGTTAATTAGATCTTTGAAATTTGGTCATTTTCCAACCAATATTCTACAACACAAATACAACGTTGAAACAATATGCTTTTTGACGACGTTTAATCAACGTTGGGTTCTGACTTTGATTAAACAATTGAAATTTGGTCATTTTCCAACTAATATTTTGGAACACAAATATAATGTTGAAACAACATGCTTTTTGACAACGTTTAATCAAAGTCGGGTTCTGACGTTGATTTGACCATTCTCCCGTCCAAAGGCAAAACCCAGTAACTAAATTTTGGTCAAAACTGAGCTGATAATAATTTTGGAGTTACTAGGTGATATGCTTTACATTAGTGTATGAGATATTGTAATTTCTTCCGTAAGTAAGCAGCTTACTTAGCTCAGTTTTGACCAAAACTGAGTTACTGGGTTTTGCCTTTGGACGGGAGCATTGAAATTATGTCATTTCCCAACCAACAACGTGGATTCTATGTTGGAAATCAACATTTTCTCAGTTTACAAATACAACTATTTCGCAACGTTTTTTCAAAGTCAGTTTCAAAGGACATGTATGTATAATCAATGTATGTATAATCAATGTTGTATCAATGTCTTGTGCCTGCTGGGACAGGTGTTGGTTTCCTGGAGTGGGTTCACCTATGAACCCACTCCAGGAAACCAACCAAAAAAGAGCAGAAAACGAAACAACATCATCTGGTACAATCCGCCATTCAGCAAAGACGTCTCAACCAACATCGGCCGCAAGTTCCTCACTCTGATCGACAAACACTTCCCCAAAGGCAACACCCTAAGAAAAATGTTCAACAAGAACAACATTAAATTGAGCTACAGCTGTATGAACAACATGCAACAAATCATTTCAAACCACAACAAAGCAATAGCAAAAGGACTGCCTACCCCCAGACTAAACGACTCTGAAACCAATAATGAATGTAACTGTCGCAAGAAACCTGATTGCCCTCTCAACGGAAGGTGCTTACAGACATCAGTCGTTTACCAAGCAAAGGTAATACGCAAGGACATTAACACATCCGACACGTACGTAGGATTAACCGAAGGAGCGTTCAAAACAAGATGGAATAATCACAACGCCTCCTTTAGAAACCAGACTTTGCAGAATTCTACAGAACTCAGCAAACACATTTGGAACCTCAAAGACAATAATGTTGAATATTCAATAACATGGCAAATTCTTGCATCCAGCACACCTTACAACAGTGGTAATAAAAGATGCAACCTATGCTTAAAAGAGAAACTGTTTATTATATATCATCCAGATTTATCATCCCTCAACAAGCGCAGTGAAATCATTTCAACATGCCGCCACAGAAGGAAACACCTCCTAGGTAACACATGAGCCAATCACCACACCCTACGCCTGCTTGTACCCACCCACTCTGTGCTCTATATAAACCATTGTATGTGAATGCTTCCATTAAAATCTCCTGATGATTGAGGGAACCCCTCATGAAACAGATCTGTAGAGATGAAGTAGTCTTGTGATTTTTTTCCCACACCTACATATATATATATATATATATATATATATATATATATATATATATATATATATAATTGTTAATAATTACATTCCATGACCGGCGAAATGTATTGCATTGGTCTCATTAAATGGGGGGGAAAAAACACTTCTGGGTCTATTCGTTGTCATTCTTTATCAACAATAGAATTACATAAGTACATAAAAGTCACAAAAATGTTTATTAGTTATTATGTTAGTCACAAAAATTATTATTACTACTATCATTATCGCCAGTATTTCTTCTCAGCAATGGAAGTCTTATCATTTTGTCCTCATTGGTTATTTTTGTACTTTAATTTTCATGAATATAGAACTTGTTTTGTGTATAATGCATCATTGTATTCATTGCAATCATATTTGTGTAAAATTGTGTTTGATTTTTGCCTTTCATCAGATATAATTTTGAAGTCGCCAATTCCTTATCAAAAATAGAAATCAATAGGTAGAAAAGGGCCCCAAAAATGAACTTGGATTGTTGTCATTGCTAGAAGTAGTTGTAGTATTATTTTTTATTATTATTAGTAATAGTGGTAGTAGTCGTATTCATAGTATATCATCCAGACCATGAAGCACTTGACTATGAATATTTATTTATCGATCTATTTATTTGTTTATCATTATTATTATTTGTACTATCAAAATTATTCAACCCCCACACAATTTTGGTGTTTTAGCAAGTTGGACATTTATTCCGTATTTTGTTTATAGTCATATCAAAAAAAGATGCATTAAATAAACAAATGCAACTTGAATTACAACATTATGATTTGTAACATACCAAACAGTGTAATTTCTCAATATCTCATTGACAAAATTATTCAACCCCTTGAAGATCATAACTCTTAAGAATTGAATTTGAATAAGGTCTTTTCAATCAGGTGTTGAAAACACCTGTAGATGTGATTAGAACCATAACGAGCAACAATTAAACTGATTGAAAAAGACTGTGAGGCTCAGCTTCTTGTAGATGGTCAATGGTGTATTTGCAACATGGTGAAGTCCAGGGAGTGGTCAAAGAAGTCAAGAGAGGAGGTAATTTCTCTTCAGAAGAAAGGATATGGATATAAGAAAATAGCAAAGACATTACACATTCCAAGAGACACACTTGGGAGCATAATTTTCAAGTTTAAAGCTAAAGGCACAGTGGAAACACTACCTGGGCGTGGTAGAAAGAGGATGCTGTGTGCAACTGCTGTCCGGTATTTGAAGCGTACAGTGGTGAAAAACCCCCGGGTAACAGCTGAGGAACTACAACAGGACATTGCAGAGGGGGGAACACAGGTTTCGTCCCAGACAATAAGGTGCGCACTACGAGATGAAAGCCTCCTTTCCAGAACTCCCAGGCGCACCCCACTTCTGACAACCAGGCACAAGAAAAATAGACTCCAGTATGCCAAAAATCATCTGGACAAACCCCAAAGGTTTTGGGAAACTGTCTATGTAGTGATGAGACAAAACTGGAACTCTTTGGGCCTATTAATCAACGTTATGTCTGGAGGAGAAAAAAATTAAGCTTACAAAGCGAAGAACACCTTTCCTACTGTTAAGCATGGTGGGGGGGTCAATCATGCTCTGGGGCTGTTTCTCTGCCTCAGGTACCGGGAATCTCCAGCACGTTCAAGGCATTATGAATTCTATTCCCTACCAGGATATATTAGCTGCAAATGTCATGAAGTCAGTGACGAAGCTGAGGCTTGGGAGACATTGGACCTTCCAACAGGACAACTATCCCAAGCATACCTCCAAATCAACGTCAGAGTGGTAGCAGAAGAAGGGCTGGAAGACTCTGGAGTGGCCTTCACAGTCGCCAGGCCTAAACCCTATAGAAAACCTGTGGTGGGACTTGAAGAAGGCAGTTGCAGCACACAAGCCCAAGAATATGAATGAACTGGAGGCCTTTGCCCAAGAGGAATGGGCTAAAATACCTGTAGATCGTTGCAAGAAGCTTGTGTCCGATTATGTATCACGTTTGAAGGATGTAATTACTGCCAAAGGGTGTTCTACTGAGCACTAAAGATGCATGTAACTAGGGGGTTGAATAATTTTGTCAATGAGATATTAAAAATGTCCTTTTTTGGTATTTTGTAAAATACAGTGTTACAATTTAAGTTGCATTTGTCTATTTGACACATCTTTATTTGATATGACTATAAACAAAATACGGAATAAATGTCCAACTTGCTAAAACACCAACATTGTGTGGGAGTTGAATAATTTTGATCACAACTGTATTCCGTACAATTGACCACTAAATGGTAACACCCGAATAAGTTTTTCAACTTGTTTAAGTAGGGGTCCACGTTAATCAATTCATGGTACAAATATATACTATCAGCATAATACAGTCATCCCACAGGTTAATCATCATAGAATATACATTGAATTATTTACATTATTTACAATCCGGGGGGTGGGATGAGTTGCTTTTGTTGATATCAGTACTTCAGTCACCAACAATTGCATCAACAGAGAAGTGGACATTGAAACAGTGTAGGTCCTACTTGGTAGGATATGTACAGTCAGCAGAGAAAATGGTGAGTTCCAATAGCATAAGAACAAGTATATACATTAGAAATAAATTAGATTATTTACATTAGGTTATTTACAATCCGGGGAGATGGGATGTGAATGGAGGAGGGTATTAGTAAAGGGTTGAAGTTGCCTGGAGGTGTTGTTTTAGAGTGGTTTTGAAGGAATATACAGATGCACTTAGTTTTACACCTGTTGGGAGTGCATTCCACATTGGTGTGGCATAGAAAGACAATGAGTTAAGACCTTTGTTAGATCGGAATCTGGGTTTAACGTAGTTTGTGGAGCTCCCCCTTGGCCCTGTGATGACTTGTCCAGGGTATACGCCGCCTTCCGCCCCAATGCAGCTGAGATAGGATGAATTGTAATTAGGCCAATTAGAAAATGTAGGCCCTACTTTCAATAATCGACATTTATGTAGAAACATTTTAATGTTGACAAACGTTTCTATGTTACAGTCGTTTATAAAAATACCGAGTTTGATTTACTCTATAAAGAAAAAGTATATTATTATTATTAATTACATTCTATGACCACGCGTGTCGGTATCCAACGCATTGTTGGCATAAAGCAAAAACCTAGAAGGAAACGACAACGAAGAAGAGCACTTCCGTGTATCCTACCGGAAGTGCTTGGTTGGCATAGGCAACATTCTCGCTAAATCCAGCGTCGTGTACAGCATAAAGACATCTAAAAGAAATATATAAATAAAAGGTTTGTAGTTGATTTTCACATAATTTCATTCACAAGACCCCGTAATCTTGAGCTACTTTTCGTTGTGGTAATATTAAGTAGAGCTATTGTTGATAAACATCTGGTCCTTACTATGCTAACAGGACGGCTAGACAATTCATAGCTAGCTAGCGTGCTAATGTTAGCTACATTTGTTGTGTCAGCAAATATTTATTAAAGTGCGAGCTGTCCGCCACTTTTAATCAGGGGCGACACGCCTCTCTTATTCCGGTTAATATTGAGAAGCGACACATGAAGGTCAATAGTGGTTGTTTTGGCAGGTCTATAAGTGAAGGCAACTTTATCGAGGCAAAGCAAGTCAGAACGTAAACAAAGCGCCTTTGTCAGCGTGGCTGACATATGGCAACACTTTGCAATTCCACTACTTATATTAATTAATGTTATATTTCAATCTACATCATCAATCCTACGATTTTGCATTTCCTGTATCTAACCCCCCCACTCCTCCAAAAAGTACTTGTTTTCATCATAATCAGAATAATCTCTAATGGCCAAGTATGTAACACAAGGAATTTTACTTAGTACAACTGAAACTATCACTGGTTTTTTTTTTGGTTGCAAGAATTCCGACCGAGGAGTTTGAAAGTGTTGTGTTAACCCAAGGCACTCACCATAGAGGAGTGAGAAGAGAGCAAGACCGCACAACAGAATGACAAGGTCTGGAAAGTTATGAGCTTAAATATCATGTATTAATATTCCTTCTGAGAATGTGTTGTAGGGCAGTCGTTTTATGCTACTCATGTGGTTATTTGCACGTTTCTCAAGCTCATCTGCTCCCAGGATGGTGAATAGTTACAAACGGACTTCCAGCCCCAGATCGCCGACCAACTGTGGGGATCTCTTCACCCCGGCCCATGAGGAAAATGTGCGTTTTATCCACGATAGTAAGTATCATTTCATGCAGTTGTCACTTTGTCGTTAACTATATTGACAATCAGCAATTTAGAGATCAACTGATGTGTTTTAATCAGACCTCATACCGATTATTAGTAATCAAGCATGCTGATAACTGATATTCATTTACAGTTTTTTTTAACATGAATAGTATACAGTGAGATCCAACAGTATTTGCACACGCTACAATTTTGCAAATTCTCCGACTTAGAAATTAGGGAAAGGTCTGAAATGTTCATCATAGATGTATCTCCGCTGTTAACGACATAATCTAAAAAGAGAAATCTGGAAATAACATTATATGATTTTTTTTTTTAATGATTTATTAATGTTACTGGGGTTCATAAGTATTTGCATACATGAGAACATCAGTGTTAATATTTAATGCTGAAGCCTTTATTTGCAATTACAGAGGTCTAACATTTCCTATAGTTCTTCACCAGGTTTGCACATACGGCAACAGGGATTTTGCCCCACTCCTCCACACAAATCTTCTCTAGATCTGTCAGGTTTTCGGGGCTGTCGCCGATCAACACAAAGTTTCAGCTCCCTCCAAATATTTTCTATTGGATTTAGGTCTGGAGACTGACTAGGCCACTCCAGAACCTTGATATGCTTGGTATGGAGCCACTCCTTGGTTATCCTGGCTGTGTGCTTCAGGTCATTGTCATGTTGGAAGACCCAGCCACGACCCATTTTTAAAGCTCTGACTGAGGGAAGGAGGTTTTTGGAAAACATTTCACAATACATGGCCCCGTTCATCCTCTTCTTAATACAGTGCTGTCGTCCTGTCCCCTTTGCTGAAAAGCATCCCCAGAGCATGATGTTTCCACCCCCATGCTTCACTGTAGGGAGGGTGTTATTGGGATGATACTCATCCTTCTTTTTCCTCCAGACCAAAATGTTCAATTTTGGTCTTATCTGACCACATGGCTTTCTCTCATGACTCCTCTGGATCCTCCAGATGTCCATTGGCAAACTTCCGACGGGCCTGGACATGGGCTGACTTAAGCAGGGGAACCTTCCGTGCGATGCATGATTTTAAACCACTATTAGTAGCCTTGGAAACAGTGGTCCCAGCTCCCTTCAAGTCATTCACTAGCTCTTGCCGTGTACTTCTGGGCTGATTCCTCATTTTTCTTATGAGCGATGCCCCACGAGGAAAGCTCTTACAGGGAGCCTCAGTCCGTGGTAGATTAGCAGTCATGTTTAGCTGCTTTCATTTTCTAACAATTGTTGCAAAAGTTTATCTATTTTCACCAAGCTGCTTCCCAATTGTCCAATAGCCTTTTCCAGCTTTGTGGAGCTCCACAATTTTGTCTCTAGTCTCTTTTGACAGTTCTTTGGTCTTGCCCATGGTAGCAGTTGGACCTTGACTGACTGTGGGCTGCACAGGTGACTTTAATGAGCTCAAAGGAGTGGTGGGTGATTAGTTATGGGGTAAAGGTGACCTTTTTTTTAAGGTAGACTGACAGCTGAGAGTCATAATTCTTGCTGATTCTCATGTGTGCAAATACTTATGAACCCCATTAACATACAAATAAATCATTAATAAATCATACAATGTTATTTCTGGATTTTTCTTCTTAGATTATGTCTCTAACAGTGGAAATACATATATGATGAACATTTCAGACCCCTCCCTAATTTCTAAGTGGGAGAACTTGCACAATTGCAGGGTGTGAACATACTTGCGGACTTCACTGTATAATGTATATATGTATGTACATATATGTAAAAAATAATCGGTACAAATCAAAAACTGATTCAAACTTTAGAGATATGAATACATCGTTGGCGAGCCTCTGGATCGATCTACATCTTGTATGGATAGGTCGATGTCCAATTGGAAAGTCATTAATCGGTTGGTTGACTCTCTGCTACAAAATATGACCACATTAATCTTGCAAGACTTCTTTGATGAGGTATGAGAGTAACATTCTTGTTTGTGACTGACAGCATGGCAGACAGCGCCGAAAGAGTTTTACGAACAATGCACAACCTTAAGTGTGGTAAATGTTAGGATTTTTTTCTTTTTTTATTATTTGTAACGTTTGGAAAGCAGCAATAATTTGAGCACTCACCTGTTGTGACGACATGAATACACTAGCTAGAAAAAGCTGGGGATGCTAATGCCAGCAGAGCTACCAACTAACAAGGCAAGGACACTGATTTGAAAGACTTCCAGCCCCAACGTAGCCACAACTTTGCGAGGTAATCACAGCATCTTCTACACTGTTTATTGTGCTAAAGATAAAGACCAGCAGAATGGTGCTCTGAAATGTATTTGAGATTCTATACTAAAGCTCCTGTTTAGATTGGTCGGATCTAGTCAGACCAGATCCGACTAATCTGAGTCTATGAACCTGAACTGATGAAGCCTGCTCGGATGAGGAGCGAAATGTCTTCTAACACAACTCAAACAGTCCAGTTGCGATTGATTGAATGCCCTGAGAAAATTCTAATTAAAAAAAAAAGATATGTGTGTTCCTGTCTCTCATAATGATTGTGAACGATAGGAAAAATTCCCCCGAAAGAGTACTATTTTCTGCAGATGTAGTGCCAGGAAGGAAGTTAGTTAATGGGTGATCGCGGGTGGCTAAGGTGATGTGGTATCAGCACTCTTGGTGGGGACGAGTGCCTTGCATCATTTCAAGACCACATTGGTCTGACTAGGGTCCCTTTGAAAAAATCCAAAAAAGTGGCATACTGTTCAGGTAGTAGTGGGCGCTATGGCCTTTTATTATTATCTCAATATTTTTAGGCCATGTCACGATACACCTTATATATATCTCAATATTTTGCCTTAGCCTTGAATTTACACTTGATGCATATAATCACAGCAGTATGATGATTCTTTGGGTCAACATTAAAATATTCTTGTTCATACTGCATTAATATATGCTCATTTGAAACTTTCATGCAGAGAGGGAAATGACAACTATGTCAATTGATCAAAACTGTATTTATTAAACAGTTATTAAGCAGTGGCACAAACATTCATGTCATTTCAAAACAGAAAGTGCAAGATTGTCAGAGACATTTTTAAAACAAGCACTTTTGTGCATGATGTCACCAAGATGACATATCAAAACAACACTAAATTAAAGTGCACTTTTTGTACAGAACGCCACTGCAATAGTTTGAAACAAATAAAGTGCACTTTTGTGCTTGATATCACACAGGATATTTCAATATCTGTCAAATAAAAATTATCTGCATAATAAGAAATCAAATAGTGTATGTCCTTCGCTACGTGGTAGTTTACTGCCGATGTTATCGCCTTCTTTTTTAGACTATTTTTTCCATACGGTGTTGATGTGGAAATGGTTGCTTGGACGTTTTGTTGGGTGTGGCACCGGCCGAGATGTTGCCATGCAGAGTTTCAAGCACTCTTCATTCTCTAGCGCAAGGGTCTCAAACTCAATTTACCTGGGGGCCACTGGATGCAGAGTCTGGGTGAGCCTGGGCCGCAAGAAAAAAAATCCTAAAAAAATGTTTTGCATATTCCTCACCATGTCTAGTTGAAGAATGACGTTTCAAATTGTATCCCTTGTGCACCGCAACTTTCTCTGTGCAAATAAGACACGTCGGGGTGCCCCTGTGCTCAACAAAGAAATATTGCATCTCCCACTTTTCCTGGAATTGTCTCTCCTCATCACTAATCTTTCTCCTCACAACAGGCTTTGAAAAATACATGTTTGGGGTTGGGGAATATATTTGTATTTAGCCCAAGCATGGAGAATAATGTTATTTCCGCAATGTGTGTCGTTACGCTTTTCCTCCCTACCGCAACACGGCGGTCGGCGGAATAATAGTGTTCTCCGGCGTCATGTAGAATTATATATAGTGTTCATCGTGTGTGGCAATGCAAATTAAACAATACAAAAACAAATAATTTGAATTGGTCCAGGTTATCGAGGACTCTTATTACTGACGGACAGGTGTCGCGGTGTGACATGGCAACGTCACTTGCCGCTTTTCCACTAACGCAGGGAAAGGCAACCCAGAACGTTGAAAGAGCCATTTTGGACCCAAAAAACACAACGCTGTCAAGCGCCATTCATATACAACTTGCAGGCCGCACTACTATTAAACCTTCATATGAAGGTGGGGACCGCAAAATAACGTCTCGCAGGCCGTAAGAAAACCTTTGTCTCCATGGCAATGTCACTTGCCGCTTTTCCACTAACTCAGGGGTAGGCAACCCAGAACGTTGAAAGAGCCATTTTGGACCCAAAATTACACAATGCTGTCAAGCGCCATTCATATAAAACTTGCGGGCCGCACTACTATTAAACTTTCATATTGAGGTGGGGGCCGCAAAATAACGTCTCGCGGGCTGCAATTGGCCCGCGGGCCGCGTGTCTGAGACCACTGCTCTAGCGGGTGACTTTTCAAATTATGTTACAAATTAGTAGTGCTGCTAGTTTTTGTAGCAACTCTTTTGCAGCATACTAGACATATTATGGTTGTCTGTTCAACATCTTCCCGCTTGAAGACAGAATCGAACCTTCTCTCTCTCGTATTACCACTCGCACCGCTCCGCTTGCACCACCTGCCACAGCTAACCTTACCCATGCCTTACCTCTCTGCTCCGCAAGGGTTGATGACGTTGCATGTGCAACAGTGTGTGACGTATGTAAGAAGGTGCGTTAGTTTTATCTCTCTGTGAGAAGGAGACAAGAAATAGTGAGAAGAGCCTGTAGTGTAATACACGCAGCTAAAAGCAACTGCGTGAGAACGTATACTCGAATACTCACAAAATAGTCATTTTCTACATCGCACAGAGACAAACCTGCGATACATCGAGTATATTCGATGTATCGCCCAGCCTAATGTTCAGGTGACTTTTCCTCTTTTATCCACAATTTCTTCGTTTTGACTTTCTCTTCTCACTCCATGCAAAGAATCAACCGCCAGACAACCAAACTTGACAGTTGATATTGTTACCTGATTGTTAGCGTGTCACTCCGATTGATCAGGGATCACTTTCTGTGTTGCTCCAGAGAGCGAGCGCCTATTTTCATGCAACCCACCTTGCTTACATATTTCCGCTTTCTTGGAAAAAGGGGGAAAATAATATCGAACACATTGCTTATTGATAACATGTCTATATCACGATACATATCATATATATATAACATTTATAATCATCATGACTCCCCTTCAAGTTCACCAAGATACTTGTTGTGCATGTTTTACAGCATGGCAGTGTGTGCTCAGAGACATCCGATCAACACAAAACAGTGAACGGAATGACCGTGGACCACAGGAATACGTTGAGAAGAACCCAAACCCCAACCTGCATTGTATGTTGAACTGCAATCAAATGTACTTCCAAATCACAGCTCAAGGATGAATAATAATACGGAATGCAATAGCTGACATTTTCCCTCCTTGTGATCCTCCAGCTTTCATGCCAGTGGACCTGACCGACCTCAAGAAACGTAACACACAGGACTCCAAGAAGTCCTAGTCCTCTTTGAGGTGGTCTAAGCACTCTTCTTTTCTCCACCCACCCTCGAGAACTTTTCCTCTGACCTCCAAAGTCAGCCTTACTTTGCCAGTCTAGGGCGGAATGCCAAGCGATTTTCTGTGAACGTTGAGCCACAGCGGGCCATTTCCCAGCGAGGAAGATAGGCTGGATTCCCCCAAGTTTAAATTAAGTCTCCCTCTCCGGGTTCATTTTAAAGGCCACGCTGTATGAAGAGGACTGATACACTTTCCTCAGTTGTCGCTGGCGTCTGACAAACTGTTGACACGGAAGACTGCGGTCTTTACTAGTACTACTACTACTACTACTTCGACCTGCGAGAACAATGAGAAAGGGCTGACTTATATTTTGTTACATAGGAAGGCAGTTAGATCCAGTGTAGAAGTCAGCAAATTGTCTCGTAAAGCATTTCATCAGCATATTGTGGAAGCCAAATACACAAGGCCAATTGGTGTTTACTTTTATTGCTTAGAAGAATCCTCCCAAAGTATGCTGCCCCTCAATTAACACCTCTTCCCAAAGCCTTGAAACAAAATGCTGAATAAAATTTTTACATTACCTCTTGTATTTACCCACCCAAGATGTGGACGTTTCCCCCATTCCAGGTCAAATTGCAACCATTTCACGTGTAATCATTTTTCCAAACAGTATGTGGAGTCTGTAGCTCAGGGGTGTCCAAACTACGACCCACATGCCAAGTGCAGTCTGTCAACGTCTTCAATCTGGCCCGCGAGGCGTATTGAGTTTAAACAAGGAATGTTATCCTCGGGAAGATTGCATTTTTGTTAATAGTCTGACAATTTCAGTAAGTCAGGTAAATTCTGCAAAAAAAACCAATCCAACAGACATGGTAAAACATAACACCCTTCTCACTGAACTTTGTGGGCGTTATGAAAAAATGCCCATGCACCGTAAAAAAATTACACACATTTAAATCCATTACAAAGCATGATGGGAAAAATGAAAAAGACTCCACACTTACCCATGTTTGGCGCATTTTAGCTGCTTTTTATTTCTGATTGATCACAAAACTTTTAGGAGGTTGTCATGGAATTAAACAAGGAACAAGTCAAACCTTTACATACTCTTAATACCCAATTATATTGATTATTAAAAATACATCTGTTATACATACATATATATATATATATATATATATATATATATATATACATTAGGGGTGTGGGAAAAAAATTATTTGAATACGAATCGAATACGTTGTGTGATTCAGAATCGATTCTCATTTTTTCTAAACTCGATTTTTATTTTTTTATTTTTTTTTATCAATCCAACAAACCACTATACACAGCAATACCATAACAATACAATCCAATTCCAAAACCAAACCTGACTCAGCAACACTCAAAACTGCAATAAACAGAGCAATTTAGAGGAGACACAAACACGATACAGAACAAACCTAAAGTAGTGAAACAAAAATGATTATCAACAACAGTATCAAAATTAGTTGTAATTTCAGCATAGCAGTGATTAAAAATCCTTCATTGACATTATCAGCCATTTATAAAAATAAAAAAAAGAACAATAGTGTCACAGTGGCTTACACTTGCATCGCGTCTCATAAGCTTGACAACACACTGTCCAATGTTTTCTCAAAGATAAAATAAGTCATATTTTTGGTTCGTTTAATAGTTAAAACTAATTTACATTATTGCAATCAGTTGATAAAACATTGTCCATTATAATTAAAAAAGCTTTTTAAAAAAAATCTACTACTCTGCTGGCATGTCAGCAGACTGGAGAAGATCCTGCTGAAATCCTATGTATTGAATGAATACAGAAACGTTTTGAATCGGAAAAATAATCGCTTTTGAATCGAGAATCGCGTTGAATCGAAAAAATCGATATCGAATCGCGAACCCAAGAATCGATATTGAATCGAATCGTGGGACACCCAAATATTCGCAGCCCTAATATATATATATATATATATATATATATATATATATATATATATATATATATATATATATATATAGTTTATAAGCAGTCGGCTTTCAGCCCTTAACCAGATTTGTTTAGCCTAATGTGACCCCCAAGTCAAAAAGTTCAGACACCCCTACTGTAGCTTTAGTGCAGTGGTGTCACATTGATTATTATTAATGC
This sequence comes from Nerophis ophidion, assembly GCF_033978795.1. NCBI lineage: Eukaryota > Metazoa > Chordata > Actinopteri > Syngnathiformes > Syngnathidae > Nerophis > Nerophis ophidion. The sequence goes on from NC_084617.1 coordinate 25,896,899, forward strand.
TGTCAGATGATTATTTCTTATAAAATCTGATTCATTACACTTTTGAATTGGGATTAATTAGTTAATGATTAATCACAGGTTATCACTTGTGTGCGTAATTTTTGAATTAACTTGAAAAAGACACCAATATTTGGACACAGATGCTCTTTTTTTTAAAATCAGAATGTCAAACAGGAACATCTATTTAAATGTTTTACTTGAATGTATGTCATTTATTTGTTCAAAACTTTATAAAAGTCCAGTCGGTGCATTTGGGAGTAAAATTTCCCAACATTCATCATTGCACTCATGTATGCATCAAACTTTATTTAATTTTTTATCATAGTTAAAAAATATTTTTTAATTACTGTATATTTATATGTTAAACTTTTTGTACTTTATTTATATTTTTATAATTAGTTAAATTTGTATTTAAATCTATATATTTACCTAATCGCTGCCCTATAATAATAGTAGAGTCAAAATGATTTGCATTATTAATCTGCATATATAAATGATTTATATAATATTTTTGTGATATTTTTGACAGCTCAGATTCAGTATTTTTTAAGTACGCTTAAAAAAAAATCTACTCTAGATTTAACAGTAAAAAACTGAATAGACACCAGAATTCTACTTTAAAATATTGTAAAACCGCTGTAATTTTTACAGTAAAATTCCAGCGATTAAGCAGCCAGCTTTCTGCAAAAAATAGTCGTACTGGCACCTTGGTTGCCTCAATTTTACTGTAAAACTGACAGTTTTTTCTGTGTATTTTTCAGTAGAATTCTGGTGACTGAGTTGCCAGTTTTTTTTACTGTATAATCTACAGTAATTTTTTATTGTGTAGTATTACTGTAAATGGAATAACAGTACCGCTGTTTGTAATAATACGGGCAACTGCGGCCATTTTTTTTTTTTGAGTAAAATAAATGTACGTTTTTTCCATTTACAGTAATACGGTAAAACATCAACAATCCCAAGGCCTTGAGTTTGACACCTGTGCTGTAATGCCAAAGAAATTAATTGAGCTAGGGCTGCAAAGATTAATCAATTTGATTAATTGGTGTAAATAATGCAAATGTGACCGCATTGTTTGCCTGAAATTTTAAATACACAGATGGGACATGAGAGCGGTGGTGTTTGGATGCCCTAAATTTCATTTTATTTATTCAGGCGGTAAAGGTGAGTGAAGGTTATGGCAAGCCGAAAAATCACATTGAGCCTAAAAAATGTGTTTCTGTTCTCAAATGTGACGGCTACTTTAACAGTATCATGATTTGAAAACGTGAACGACAAAACGTGCTCATTGTAGCCATTAATCCTGACTTCTTTTTGTTCAAACAAAACAAGCACACATTGTTTTAGTAATTTTTGATTAGTAGATTACAGTGTTTTTATATTGTTCTCTTGACTTAATGTTCCTGAATAATTTTAATGTATTTTTATTTACTCAGTTTCAAAAAGTTCAAGTCGGTCAAAAAAATGTTTAGTTTAAATATTTTTTTTATAATAGAACAGCCCACTTCCAAAGACATGCACCTGGGGATAGGTTGATTGGCAACACTAAAAATTGGCCCTAGTGTGTGAATGTGAGTGTGAATGTTGTCTGTCTATCTGTGTTGGCCCTGCGATGAGGTGGCGACTTGTCCAGGGTGTACCCCGCCTTCCGCCCGATTGTAGCTGAGATAAGCGCCAGCGCCCCCCGCGACCCCAAAAGGGAATAAGCGGTAGAAATGGATGGATGGATGACTGTGAAACGCTGGTATTGCATCTCACTGACCATATTAACATCATCAATGATCTTTAAAGTAAAGTCAAATATAAAAAGTCCAGTAATTTTATTGTTGACAAGTCACCCATCCTGATTTTTTAAAAGGATTTCATCAAATCTTCAGCTGTCAAGCGTGATGACAATGAGTGAATGCAGAGGAGTAATAATACTGTCATGACTACTGTACTGTACAGCAGGGGTTTGCTGCAGCTATCGATCATTTTAGTAATCGATTAATTGCGATGAGGTGGCGACTTGTCCAGGGTGTACCCCGCCTTCCGCCCGATTGTAGCTGAGATAGGCGCCAGCGCCCCCCGCGACCCCGAAAGGGAATAAGCGGTAGAAAATGGATGGATGGATGGATTAATCGGATACCACAGCTTACAGTTTCAATGTATAGTAAAAGGAAAACAACCTTTCTGCTTTTCATAATCTCATTTTCAACCTAATAAATACACATCAATATTGACATTGCCCTTTAAACAGGTGTGCATTTATTATTTAAAAAAAAGAAACTGTCAATTGCTGTCCCACGGATTTCAACGTTGTACAGAAACTGTTTCCACTTATTTCAAGTTCCAGTCACTCCATGCAGGCTGCATTTTATGAATTTCTATTAGTTACGGAGTAACAGAATATGAATATTTTTTTATAATTCAATGAATTATTTTATCCCTAGTCTTAACCTTTTTTTCTGAGTAGCGCACAATAAAAAAAAATGCTTCGGCCAATTTGATATTTTTTGAGAAAGCCAGTTTTTGCCACTAAAAAAGTAAAAACAAAAATTCCAATGGAAAGTCATAATTATGTGATATAGAGTTGACATTTTGAGATAAAGTTCAAATTGTGAGATTTAAAAAAATCAAAATGATGTATTAAAATGTGATGATGAGATATAAAGTAATATTTATGAAATTATATGTCAATTATGACTTTTCATATCAGATTGAAGTCGAAATTTTGAGATAAAAAGTAATAATCATGAGCTTAAAAAAATCGTAATTATGAGATGAAAAGTCATAGTTATTAATTAAAAAGTAGAAATGAGATAAAAATATATAATTGTGAGATATAAAGTCCAAACTATAGGATAAAAAGTCATAAATATGAGATAAAGAATTTTTAATTATGAGTTTGAATAGGAAATAAGTCATAATTATGAGACAAAAATATTAAATTCTGAGATAAGTCAATTATGAGAAAAAAGTCATAATTGTTTAAAGTGAAAAGTCATAACCTTGCAATTTTTTTTTAAATAAGATACTTTTTTTCAGATAAAGTCGAAATTACAAGGTAAATAGCTACAGTTACGAGATTTAAAACAACAAACATAAATAAATCCTTATGAGATTAAAAAAAAAATCTAAATTATAAGAATAAAATTTGAAAATTTTAGAAAGCCGAAATAAAGACATTAAAATACATAATTATTACATACAAAGTCATAATTATGAATTAAAATGAATCATTTTGAGATAAGTCGGAATTATGATATAGAAAGTCATAAATATGTGATGAAATGTCAAAATTTTGTGGAAAAAAAGTAATAATTATGAGCTAAAAGTAATAATTGAAAATCATGAAATAAAACGTAAGTATAATTTATGAAATTATAAAGTCATAATTGTGTGATAAAAAATAGTTACATTTTAATATAAATTGAACTGATCCATCCATCCATTTGCTACCGTTTGTCCCTTTTGGGGTCGCGGGGGTGCTGGAGCCTATCTCAGCTGCATTCGGGCGAAAGGCGGCGTGCACCCTGGACAAGTCGCCAACACAGATAGACAACATTCACACTCACGTTCACACACTAGGGACCATTTAGTGTTGCCTTATGAGATACAAATTCATAATTGTGAGATAGGAAAATCAAAATTATGAGATATCAATAAATGAGTAAATACAGTACAGTATGTGAAGAAGGGTTTGTGAAATAATTACGTACGTTGCGTGATGACGTCATGTCGTCAAACCTCTTAAATCCTTTGTGTTAACCAGTACCAGTTGGCTTCGGTTGTGTGAGGGCAGTACAGCAAGACCAATCAGCGTAGGGTGTGTTTTTTTTGTTTTTTTTAAAAGACAAATGATTTCTTCAACAGTTAGACCTTTTTGAAAGAGCATTTTCAGAGTCTTAAGACGACACTACCAAGCAGAACAGGCAGCAGAGAGGTTGCGGCAAGGGCGGATTATAAATTAAAACATGGAAATTCCATCCATCCATTTTCTACCGCTTATTCCCTTTCGGGGTCGCGGGGGGCGCTGGCGCCTATCTCAGCTACCATCGGGCGGAAGGCAGGGTACACCCTGGACAAGTCGCCACCTCATCGCAGGGCCAACAGAGATAGACAGGCAACATTCACACTCACATTCACACATTAGGTCCAATTTAGTGTTGCCAATTAACCTATCCCCAGGTGCATGTCTTTGGAAGTGGGAGGAAGCCGGAGTACCCGGAGGGAACCCACGCATTCACAGGGAGAACATGCAAACTCCAAACAGAAAGATCCCGAGCCTAGATTTGAACCCAGGACTGCAGGAACTTCGTATTGCGAGGCAGACGCACTAACCCATCTGCCACCGGAAATTATAAAATAAAGTCATGATTGTGAGATATAATGTCGAAACTAGAGGATTAATATGAGATTAAAAAATCGAAATGTTGAGATAAGAATGTTGAAATTATGAGATTCAAAAGTCATATTTATGAGAGGAGCCAGATGAGGTGGTTCGGAGATCTGCTCAGGATGCCACCCGAACGCCTTCCTAGGGAGGTGTTTAGGGCACGTTTGACCAGCAGGAGGCCACGGGAAAGACCCAGGACACCTTGGGAAGACTGTCTCCCGAATGGCCTGGGAACGCCTCAGGATCCCCCCATCAGGAACTGAACGAATTGGCTGGGGAGAGGGAAGTCTTGGCTTCTCTGGTTAGGCTGCTCCACCCGCGACCAGTCCTCGGATAAGCGGAAGAAAATGGATGGGTGGATTTATGAGTTAAAACGTTGAAAATTTGAGATAAAAAGTCAATTATGAGACAAAAATGTTTTAATTATCAGACAAAATAATTAAATTATGATATAAGTCTTAATTATGAGAAAAAAGTTGTAATTGTTAAAAGTAAAGTCATAGTTATGAGATTTAAAAAATATATATAGGAAATTTGAAACTAAATTTAAATTAGGTAAAAAGCCATAGATGTGAGGTAAAAAAATAAAATCATAGATAAATCGAAATTGAGATAAAAACTAATGATTATGAAAGGAGTCGGAATTATGAGCTAAGAAGTCATTATGAGATTAAAAAAAAATCTAAACTTTAAGATGAAAAAAAATGAAATTATAAAATAAAAAATTCGAAAATTGGAAAAAGCCAAAATAATGATAAAAGTCATAATTATTACATAAATCATAATTATGAATTCGAATTAATCATTTTGAAAAAAGAAGTCGAAATTATGATATAGAAAGTCATAAACGTGATGAAATGTCAAAATGTGATAACAAGTAATAATTTAGATAAAAACTTGAAATTATGAGTGTACAGCCCTCACCTCTGGGCCGGTTCTGAGGGCGACTGTGTTGACCAGTTTGGAACTGTTGCTATGGTGTAGTTACCATGGTAACCTACTTAAATTGGGTCCAGAGGTGAGCATGGGAGGGCGATTGGAGGACAAACAGTTTTCGACTTATTGTACAGCCCTTACCTCTGGGCCAATACTGAGGGCGACTGTGTTGACCAGTTTGACGTGTGTAAGTGATAGAATGTCCAGTACTGTAGTTTTGTGTTTGGATGTAACAATCCGTTTATTTTAAGCTATCAAATTAAATCAAATGTATGCTATATAATAAAGTATGCTGACCTTGAAAGGCACATTGTCACTGCATTGTCAAGTCACGTCACGGTCGAAAACTGTTTGTCCTCCAATCGCCCTCCCATGCGGCCACACCTGGACCCAATTTAAGTAGGCTACCATGGTAACCACACCATAGCAACAGTTCCATCCCTGTCAACACTTCCTGGTTCTCAACAGGAAGTGGGCGGAGCAATCCGCTGAAAAGGAAACTGAACATGAGCTGAGGCCAGCAATCAATTAGAGCATTGGTTCTCTAATGGGGGTACGCGTACCCCTGGGGGTACTTGAAAGTATGCAACGGGGTACACAAGATTTTTTTTTTAATTCTAAAAATAGTAACAATTCAAAAATTCATTGTAATTATATTAATTAAAAATACTTAAACAAAGTATGAATGTAAGTTCATAAACTGTGAAAAGAAATGCAACAATGCCATATTCAGTGTTGACAGCTACATTTTTTGTGGATATGTCCTATAAATATTGATGTTAACGATTTATTATTTGTAAAGAAATGTTCAGAATTACGTTCATGAATCCAGATGGATCTATTACAATCCCCAAAGAGGGCACTTTAAGTTGATGATTATTTGTATGTGTAGAAATCTTTATGATTGAATCACTTGTTTATTTTTCAACAAGTTTTTAGTTATTTTTATATCTTTTCCAAATAGTTCAAGAAAGACCACTACAAATGAGCAATATTTTGCACTGTTATACAATTTAATAAATCGGCATGGCGCAGTGGAAGAGTGGCCGTGCGCAACCCGAGGGTCCCTGGTTCAATTCCCACCTAGTACCAACCTCCTCACGTCCGTTGTGTCCTGAGCAAGACACTTCACCCGTGCTCCTGATGGGTGCTGGTTAGCGCCTTGCATGGCAGCTCCCTCCATCAGTGTGTGAATGTATGTGTGAATGGGTAAATGTGGAAGTAGTGTCAAAGCGCTTGGAGTACCATGAAGGTACAAAAGCGCTTTACAAGTACAACCCATTTATCAGAAACTGATGACATAGTGCTGTATTTTACTTCTTTATCCCTTTTTTTCAACCAAAAATGCTTTGCTTTGATTAAGGGGTACTTGACTTAAAAAAATGTTCGCAGGGGGTACATCACTGAAAAAAGGTTGATAACCAATGAATTAGAGAAAATAAAAAAACAATATAAACAAATAAGGACATTTGGCTCCAACACTGATATTAAAAAGTCATAATTATGTGATAATTATGGGACAGCGGAGTTCATACTCCGACAGGCTCCTTCAGCTTCCTTCCTGCACTGTGCGATTCAAGAACTCCTTCATTCCGCATTCCATCCAGCTGTATAATCACTCCCCATACAGCAATAGATAATATCCGTCTATTACCTGACACCTTCTATGTCAGCTACTTCTCTTTGTTTTTAATGTCTATATTCTTTTTTCTGCTGGATTTACTCTCTTTTTTATGATGGGGCTGCCACATATTCTGTAATATTGTACATAGTAATTGGTATATATTGTATATATGTTAGACATATTATATCTGTATATATAATATACTGTACACATATTAAGTATGTATTGTATATATTCGCAGATGTTATATTTTACATTGCTATAGCTCAGGGTTCTCAAACTCAATTTACCTGGGGGCCACTGGATGCTGACACTGGGTGAGGCTGGGCCGCGAGAAAAGATTTCTTAAAAAAGTCTAACATGCACTTTTTAATGAATTTACCTTGTTTGAATGGCTTTTCCGCCCTAGCAACATACTTGCCAACTCTCGCGATCTTTCCGGGAAACACGCAAATATCAGTGCCCCTCCCGACAATCTCCCGAGGCAATCATTCTCCAGGTATTCACTATTAAGTGCGTGCTGTGATGGCACTGCCTTTAGCGTCCTCTACAACCTGCCGTCGTGTCCGCTTTTCCACCATACAAACAGTGTGTGGGCCAGTCATAGTATATTGTATGAGGCTTCTGCAGTCTCACGGAAGTGACTGCAAGACATACTTGATCAACAGTCATACAGGTCACACTGAGGGTGGCCGTATAAACAGTTTTATCACTGTTACAATAGGGGGCGGGGTTGGGAGGGAAAGGGTGTATATTGGAGCCCGGAAGAGTTAGGGCTTCATGGGATTCTGGGTATTTGTTCTGTTGTGTTTATGTTGTGTTACGGAGCAGATGTTCTCCCAAAATGTGTTTGTCATTCTTGTTCGGTGTTGGTTCACAGTGTGGCACATATTTGGAACAGTGTTTAAGTTGTTTATACGGCCCCCCTCAGTGTGACCTGTGTGACTGTTGATCAACTATGTCTTGCAGTCGGTTACTGCGTTTACAGAGGCCAAAAACAACGTGTGGTTGAGCTTGCACGCGGTTTTTGCAGGTTGCAGAGGACGCGAGAGACAGTGCCTCCACGGTGTCCCCTTAATATTGTTGTTCGGGTGAAATTTGGGAGAATGATTACTCCGGGAGGGGCACTGAAAATTGGGAGTCTCCTGGAAAAATCGAGGGTATAGAAGCATGACGCTGTAAAGCGCCGTTCATATAAAACTCGGGGGCCGCACCAACATTACATTTTCACATTTAAGGCCTACTGAAACCCACTACTACCCACCACACAGTCTGATAATTTATATATCAATGATTAAATATTAACATTGCAACACATGCCAATACAGCCTTTTTAGTTTACTAAATTGCAATTTTAAATTTCCCGGGAGTTTCGTCTTGAAAACGTGTAATGATGACGTGTACGCAAGACGTCACGGGTTTTTAGGAAGTATAAGAGCTACGCACACACACAGCTAAATGTCGTCTGCTTTAACGGCATAATTACACAGTATTTTGGAGAACTGTGTTGCTGAATCTTTTGCAATTGTTTCAATTAATATTGGAGAAGTCAAAGTAGCAAGATAAAGTTGAGAAGCTTTAGCCACACAAACACACGGTGATTCCTTTTTTAAAATTCACGGAGTTTAAACTTTACTATGGATCACAGCGGACATAGTAAAAAAGTCCCCGCTTACCAGATATCAGCTGAGCTTGCGCCTCCCGTACAGCTGCCGTCGACTTCCCCGAGACACTGCGCGTCAACACCCGGCCGTGGACGCACACTTCCGACTATCAGTTACTGTTAAACTCACTAAAACACTAGCAACACAATAGAAAGATAAGGGATTTCCCAGAATTATCCTAGTAAATGTCTCTAAAAACATCTGAATCCGTCTCAATGCAACGCGATTGCGATCGCGTTTTTATTTATTTTTAAATTGTTTTTTTTTATTTTTTCTGGTCTGTCGCTATCAATATCCTCAAACACGAATCTTTCATCCTCGCTCAAATTAATTGGGAAATCGTCGTTTTCTCGGTCCGAATAGCAGTTTTTGTTGGAGGCTCCCATTAAAAACAATGTGAATATATGAGGAGCCCTCAACATGTGACGTCATCGTCTGCGACTTCCGGTAGAGGCAGGGCTTTTCTCCAGTTGCAAACTTTATCGTGGATGTTCTCTACCAAATTCTTTCAGCAAAAATATGGCAATATCGCGAAATGATCAAGTATGACACATAGAATGGACCTGCTATCCCCGTTTAAATAAGAACATCTCATTTCAGTAGGCCTTTAAGGTGCGGGCCGCAAAATAACATCTCGGGGGGGCCGCAATTGGCCCGCGGACCGCGTGTTTGAGACCCCTGGCTTTAGGTAGTCTATTTATACCTGCATTGTCCTTTCCATCCTTACACTTTACATCATTGTAACTGAGCTACTGTGTTGAACAATTTACCTTGTGGATCATTAAAGTTTGTCTAAGTCTAAGTCTATAAAAAATAATTAAATATTTAGAAACAATTTAATTATGAGATAAAAAAATCATACTTGTGCGATAGGAAAGTCGAAATTAGAAATGAGTAAATACAGTACAAGTACACGAAGAAGAGATGTCGTGTGTGTGGCGTAATTACGTACGTTGCGTGATGACGTCACGTCGACAAACCTCTTAAGTCCTTTGTGTTAACCAGTACCAGTTGGCTTCGGTTGTGTGAGGGCAGTACAGCAAGACGAAACAGCGTAGGGCGTGGGTGTTTTTTTTTTTAAAAAAGACAAATTATTTCTTCAACAGTTAGACCTTTTTCAAAGAGCATTATGACCGACAAAATGGATATGTCTTTAGACGACATTATCAAGCAGAACAGGCAGCAGAGAGGTGGCGGCAGGGGCGGAAGAGGCCGAGGCCGCGGAGGTTCTGGCGGCGGCCGGGGAGGAGGAGGAGGAGGAGGTGGCCCTGGGCGCCTTGGAGGAGTAGGCGGCGGCGGATATGGAGGCCGAGGTGGAGGATCTGGCCCCATGAGGAGCCGTCAAAACCTGAACCGCGCAAGAGGCAGACCGACGCCGTACAGCAGGGTATGAAGCTGCGTATACTCCAGCCAGCTTGCTAGCGGCCAATAAAATGGTCGCCACATTTCTCTCCGTGGAGAGCCGTATACACGAGCGCTTGAGCTTTAACGGGAAGTGTTTGCATAGTATATCTGTCCCTCCCCGAAACACCCTTAAATAGTTTTTTTCCTCCACAAGAAGATGCCCTCTTTTTTTTTTCTAAGAGCTAATGTGCTAGCCTGTTAGCTCCAGGTGGCTCGTGGAAGGGCTTGTCGTCGCCATTTTGAATCAACGACGACAATCTATTTTTCGACCAGGGCCAGTATCTGTGCTTTTTGTCCAAAGTTTCTTTTCGGCGGAGTGGGAAATCTTCAAATTCATCAAGAGAGCACCCAGTAATGATTTTTGTCATCGCAAAAGGAGCACCGTGCTTTATCAGTGACCAGGACGTCCTTTGTCCCGGGATTGGCTGGCGGGCTCCACGTCGAGGCCCCCTTTCGTCTTTCCCCGGTGTGGTGGATGGATCCGAGGACTTCAACCCCCTCTATAGTGTCCCAATAAAGCTAACCGCCACCATCGTCTTGTATTTCTGTAGAAGCACCGCAGACAAAGCCCTGGTTCAAAATGGCGTGTTCTCAAAATGGATGCCATAATTGCCTCTGGTTGTTTTCTGATCCATCCACATGCATCATGGACTTATGACATATCCCCCCCTCACATCCAATAAAAGCCGTCCCATTGGCTTTAAAGAACTTTTGATCAGGCCTGGAAACATTTGGCCACTGCAGGAGGCAACTTCAGGAGGAGCCCACCCAGAAGATCATATCTGGATAGCCTGGGGTGGAGGAGTTGATGTTGGCCTGTAGCATAGAGATAGTGTGAGTTGGGGACGATGTGTATAAAATGCATCTTTGCTAGCTTATGCATGTGTTAAAGTGATACAGCCCAGAGATATATGAATACATTGCTTGTCGTGACGGGGTGGGCAAGGGGATAATGGCAGGACCCCGGCCCAGGTGGAAGTGGAGCGTCTGCTTGCCCCAACACCCAGCCGTGTGGACTCAGTGATTGACAGGCAAGCGGGATTCCTGAAGTCAGCAGGTGCGTTCTCTCGTCTGTTGCAGCCCAAACAGCTCCCAGATAAGTGGCAACACGACATGTTCGACAACGGCTACAGCGGCTTCAACGGCACGGCGGGCGGCGGCGGAGCCGGCGTGGAAACCGGAGGGAAGCTCCTTGTCTCCAACCTTGACTTTGGCGTTTCAGACGCGGACATTCAGGTACACTTGTCTCCCCGGGTTGTGTTTGTGTCACAGAAGATTGGGCTGAGTTTTTTTGTCTTTGCTTTTCCAGGAACTCTTTGCCGAGTTTGGGACATTGAAAAAAGCCGCTGTCCATTACGATCGCTCAGGAAGAAGTCTTGGGACGGCCGATGTCCACTTTGAAAGAAGGGCAGATGCGCTCAAAGCCATGAAACAGTACAATGGCATCCCGCTGGATGGTAAGAATTTTCTTCGGTTTGTATTAGGGATGGTCCGTGTATGTTGCGACTATTCGTTTTACATTAGGAATGCAAAAGGGATTTTACTAACTCATTTCTGCGGGTGTTTTTTTTTTGGTGGGATAATTAAAACGAAAACTGTAAACAAATTGTTATCCAGTGTTAGTTATTTCTTCGGTCAGTGGTCAATGAAATAAAAATGTTTACATAAACATTCATAAATTGACAAATATTTAAATAATTGTTGTCGTGCATCAGCGCCCTGCCGGTTCAGTGTTCAGGTGCCGTGTAAATGGGAAGTGTTTCCATCATGCTTTTGCGAAACCCTTTCATATCGAAATGTTTCTAAAACCACCTTGTGTTTTAGCCATATTTGAGAGATTTTTCAAAATATGATTCATTTATCCCACATAAATTCCCCCGTTATGGTATAAAAGTCTATCCTATCCTATTACCTGTTTCTTATTGCAATATTTAGGTCTTACACATTTTCTGGGGGTAATGGAAACACAGCTACTAAGTGGCCTGAAACCACAACAGAAGACAAAACAAATGTGTCACAGACAAGAGTTCCCTTCTACTGTTTTAATCCCCAGGGTCCTGGTAAGTGACAAAGACTGGGCGATTTGGACCAAAACTGATATATCTGTATTTTTAGACCGAATGGCGATAAACGATATGTATCGGTATCTTAAACAAAATGCGCAATGTATTTAGTTTAAACTCAACACCACATGTTCCAATTTCTGCTTAACAAAGCACATCTGTGCAGATAACAGAAATATAAACAAGTGTACAGTACTATTTAAACATTTATGGAATCTGTAACACATATAACCTACATTAAAAACAACTTCATAGCATTACATGAAAACAGGTTTCATAAAGACCTGCGTAAATAACAAAAATATAAACAAAAACAACTTTTATTGGAATACACACAATTATAGCCTTTAAAAATGTTTGTGTTAATGTTTGATTTAGAAGGAATACTTCTGATTGTTGACATGTAGGTAAGTGTGACTTTCATGTTATTTGTGGTGATCTCAGCGCAGCTAGCAAACCAACCGAACAGTTTGACACGCATAAAAAAAAGATGCCGGCTTTGACGATAAAAGCAACATTATTAAGATGAGAGCGTAGCAATTGTGACGTTTTGGATTTAGATGAATTAGTTATTGAGAAAATAGAAAATTGTGACATATACATCCCGAACATTGTATCCACATAAGATACCTAGCAAGGGTTTTAATTAGCCACATTTATAATAAAAGCTAACCACATTACAGAGCTACCAGTGTTAAGGGGCAAAAACCTTTTAACATACCTTGGTTGTCAGACAAGTCGAGTTTTGTCCACTCGCGGGGCAGAGAAGAGTAAATGGCCATAAAAAAGCATTATTAAAAGATGACTGACAATATTGCCCTTAAATACTTATCGTTTTCTATAAATAGCTGTAGAACCTGCTGTATCGGCCGTCCCTAAAAGTGACGTATTTCATTGGCTCTATCAAGCAGGCAAACCGGTTGGTGTATGTCAGTCACTCTTCTGTTGTTGCTCTGCGTCATTCACGGGTGAGGACACTGACAAGAAGTGCATGTGTGCTACCTAAGGGCATTTGAAATTTCACACAAACGCGGGAAGACATATCTTTAAACAAATATTCTTGTCAAAAATGTCACTTGCAAGTTTTGGGGATTCTTAAACTGTGGTACGTGGGCTCCATCTATTGGCATGCCAAAGAATCACTTAATCAAGTGATGAGTGTTTTGTTTTCTAATATTGACAGTGTTACTATTCAAACTGTGTAATGGTAATGTGGCCAAAAACATAAAATATACTTAAAATAAAATAGATCTCTGCATTGTTTTCAATGTTTTGGGTTTACTACGCTACTGTATTTTAATGTTGGTCATTATGGTAGTACTTGGAGAGCAAAGTTTTTTCTGAGGTGGTACTTTGTAGAAAAAAGTTAGAAAACCACTGTTTTAGAGATGTTAGCCAGGGAGATGGTATATTTTTGATGAGACTAAACAGGTCCTAACCAATTTTCCCTCCAATTTTTCATGTGTGAGCAAACGCCAAAACTCCTTGAACATTCAGTGGCGCACATGTGAGCGACGGCAGACGTGCACACTGTTATGCGCTTATCTTTTTATTCGATTTTGTGTGTGGCCTATATTTGCTGTGCGCAGAGGACGCGTGAGCAGTGTGCAATTGCACAGGTGTGTACCTCAGAGGGAACGTTGGTCCCATCTCTGGAAGTTTTGAAGGGGCGTGGCCAAATGGGAAATGTTTGGAGTTTTTTGCATGCCCGTTTTAAACTTTTGCGTAATGTTTTCAGTAATAATGTTAGTAAATGATTTACTAAAAAACCTAAAGACTCATTGGTACATTATGAAAGACAGCCGAAGAAGGTTGGTAGATGAGAATAAATCTAAAGGTAAAATATAATGTAGATATGACCACAATTTCTCTTGTTTTTCAACATTTTCTTTTGGGTTGGTGTGATAGAAATCCTAATTTTTTCTCTTTAAAGGGTACTCTCTTCCTCGCCTCTACCTTTATGTTCACACAAGGAATAGAGAAAATAGTTTTTCACTCGTTTTAATTACCATTTTAGGATAATGGATATCCATCCACCTTTTTTTTTTTTAATCAACCAAAAGGGGGGGTAAATTGATTTTTATCTTCAACATTTTTTCTTTTCCAAACAAAACTGGTGGCTGTGACCTACACGGACCAGGGGTGAACAAATTCAATTCACTCCCGAATTGCAATTCCTATTTATTCCGATTTATAAAACAATCCCAACATTTTTTTTAATGGTTTAGAAAAAAATCGGTATTTCATAGGAATAATTTTTTTAAGACATTTGTATATGCAGATTCCTTATTGGAAATATAATTTTAGGACCTATTCATGCATCCAGTAGGATTTCTAACCTGTTCTAAAAATGTTTTTTATTTGAATTATTATACCAAATAATTGTAAGGATCAATTCTGAATCGAATTATTGGGTGCCCAAAGATTGACACTCTGCATTTGCTAGTTTCCTAGTGGTAAACCTCCATGTTTTGTCTGTGCAGGGAGGCCCATGAACATACAGCTCGTCACATCACAGATCGACGCACAGAGGCGGCCGATGCAGGGGTAAGCTTAGTTTTTTGTCAAGAGCCCCCAAGCCTTAGTGTATGAGAATTGTATTTAATTGTTTTTAATCTTTCTAGCATGAACCGAGGCGGCGGAATGAACAGAACCCGCGGGGGCAACTATGGCGGCATGCAGAGGGGTCGTGGTGGACGCGGGGCTGGCGGTGGCTTTAGAGGACGGGGACGAGGCGGTCGAGGTGCCGGTAACAAGCAGTCGCTCTCGGCAGAAGAACTCGACGCCCAGTTAGACGCCTACAATGCTAGAGTGAGTGCATCAGTTTATGTGCTGCATGATTTAAAACAATATATATATATTTGTATTCATATTGTTTCTGTGTTTCTCAGATGGACACCAGCTAAGATGTCTTGCTGCTGTCCCGTGGTCATCCTATCCTGGCTGCACAGAAGGATGTCTGTTACAATAGTGCAGATTGTTTTACACATGGTTGTCCTGATGTGATTTTGGTCATTGATTGCCCCAGCCTCTTTTAACTGCTCTGAACTGTTTTATACTTTTTTTTTTTTTCTCCTTTTCTGATGAAAATGGTTTTGTCTGTAGGTTGAAAGTTGACATTTCCAAGTCCATTCCTCCAAACTTGTAGTAAATGAAACTTGTAATAAAACCTGCAGTGTATATTAACCAGATCACATTTCCTATGTGTCATTTCTGTGTGATGAAAACTACAATAGTCATCAATATTTAGTCTAATTGTACTTTTTAGAGAATGTTGTGCAAGGTTCAAAATTGGATTGTAGTGCTACAGGATGCTATGCAGTGATTGATGATTATAGACATACAGTATATACTGAAGGAACATTTTTTTATTGCACATTTGAGATGTGGTTGCACTGCGGTTTTTACATACAGTAAAATATTAGTACAACCATGCACACTAGGTCCACTAGATTGTTATACATCCATGCAGTAATACAGATTGGCCACTAGATATCCCCCCACGTGGTCAATCGTATGCGGAAGGGAAATTAAATGTAACTAAAAATTAACGTTTCCGCAAAATAGTACCCCGTAAGGCTCAATAACTACGAACAAAAGCCTAAATCACACACTATTCCCTTAACTTATGTGTTCTTACATGTTGCTTCATAGTTACGTGTACAATACAATGTGTGTAGTTTGTCTAGGTGTTTTGCAAATGATATAGTACTTCCGGTTGTAGCATCGATGCAATTGTGCTAAGCGCAAATCACTTTCTACAATAAGTCATTTTTGTGAAGAAAAAAACATGAAACAAATCTCCTGTAGGTCGTCATGGCCTGTGGAAACCACACTTTTTTTTTTTTCTTGATCAAGGAGCGTTACTTTTATTTTGAAGTTAATCCACCGGACGTTGTTTTGCCCGTCCGCGGGAACGCTCACATTTTCCTGTATCACTCCACTTCACACCCCTCTCGCCGACGTTCTCAACAGCTCCCAGCCTTCCGGAGTGATAAACGGTAAGATTCAATGAAACATTCGATAAACTCTCGCGAAAGTCGCTTTGTTTTATCACTAGTCCATGTTGCTTTGGTGCATTTAGCGAGCTTTTGTAGGGGAATGTCTGCCCGCTCAAATAATGACCTGTTTTAGTTGGGCAAAGATCAACTTCCTGTTGCGAGGGAGTTTTACAATAACCATTACTGCCCATATAGAGACGTATAATGTCTTTTATGTGATATTTGATCACCAAACTTGATGAAGTCTTTTCTTGAATTATTCATTAAGCAGTGTGTTTTGCGTAAACCCTACCTTTTTTCATTTCCGGGTGTAAAAACTGGTTCTAGAAAGTTCTAGAAGGAATCATGGCGACCACCATTTATTGTTTTTTCACAATAATACGCTTGTTTTTAATGTTGTTATATAACAAGTAATTAGTTAACTAAAGTTGAGTACGTCGACCATTGTATTAGGTGTAATACGGCCGATGTACAATATTCTATGTCACTTCCTGGATTTCAACTTCTTTTTCTCACACCCAAACATGCATTTCTCATTCTTTAGATCAACACAATGATTATTCATGTTTGGCTTGGCTGTGCATATAATAATCACACCACCTTGAATCAAATGTGCTCCAAGTGATTATGGCTGATAGGTGATTATTCCAGAGATCAGCCATGCCCACAAATCCTGCCACCACTTGCTGCCTCGCTCCTGTCTTAAAGGGGAACTGCACTTTTTTTTTTGATTTGTCTGCCATTCACAATCCTTATGTAAGACAAGCACACATGTGTTTTTCTTTTATTATGCATTCTAACTCGTAAATAAACTCTAGCAAGAGTCAGCTAACAATGGCGCTAATTGCAGTCGCTCTATTCCGCCTATAAAGCACTTTAAAAACATCCAAAAACCTCTGTCAATTTTTTATATACACGTTGTAAGTATATATGTAGAGTAGTAACATTCATAATGCATACTAACTCGTAAATAAATGGTATCAAGCGTCAGCTAACAATGTAGCTAACAGCAGTCGCTCTATTCCGCCAATAAAGCGCTTTAAAAAACATCCAAAAGACTCCGTAAATTTTTTATATACACATTGTAAGTATATATGTAGATTAGTAACATTCATAATGCATTCTAACTCGTAAATAAATGGTAGCAAGAGTCAGCTAACAATGGAGCTAATTGCAGTCGCTCTATTTCACTTATAAAGCTCTATAAAAAACCTCCGTAAATTTTTGATATACTCGTAAGTATATACGTAAAGTAGTAACATTCATAATGCATTTTAACTCCTAAATAAACGCTAGCACGATTCAGGTAACAACGGAGCTAATTGGAGTCGCTCTATTCCGCATATAAAGCGCTTTAAAAACATCCAAAAACATTCGTTTTTTTTTTTTTTATACACGATGCAAGTATGCATGTCATGTAGTAACATTCATAATGCATTCTAACTTGTAAATAAACGCTAGCAAGAGTCGGCTAACAACGGAGCTAATTGCAGTCGCTCTATTCTGCCTATAAAGTGCTTTAAAAAACATCCAAAAACCTCTGTAAATTTTTTATATACACGTAAGTATATATGTAGAATAGTAACATTCATAATGCATTCTAAATTGTAAATAAACGCTAGCAAGAGTCAGCTAACAATGGAGTTAATTTGATTCGCTCTATTCCGGCCATAAAGCACTTTAAAAACATCCAAAAACCTCTGTAAATTTTTTATATACACAATGTAAGTATGTATGTAATGTAGTAACATTCATAATGCATTTTAACTCGTAAATAAATGCTAGCAAGAGTCAGCTACCAACGGAGCTAATTGCAGTCGCTCTATTTCGCCTAGAAAGCACTTTGAAAACATCCAAAACCTCCGTCAACTTTTTATATACACACTGTAAGTATATATGTCATGCAGCAACAGTCATAATAGCATGTAATATTTACATATTTTGCTAATTTTAAGCAAACTGCGGTGTGTTAATTGCAAAGATAGTGTTTGCTTTTCCCTACTACAACAACCACGAAGCAACTTGTAGCAGTATTGCTAGGATATACAAATTACAAACATAATAGAACAACCACTTACTGTACAATGTCTGATGAATGATGTTTACATCTTCCTGTTCAAACGAAAGAAAAGATTTGTGTTTTTCTCGCCTTTTCCGGGTCTAAATTGGATGTCAAAGTTGACCAACTTCTCGGTTTATGTCCACAGTTTTCTACTATCCAGGGGAGAGGCATGATTTATAATCGAGAATTAACTTTCACCAACTCAGAGGCGATGCAGCAGCTCAATATGTCAACATAGCAGCAAAAGCTAGTTAGCTCTCCGTGATCACGGCGCCGCTAAAAATAGGTCAATGTTTGGGTCACAAGATGTAAATTGAGTATTGCTGGCAGTTTTTGGATGTTTTTTATGGGCATGATTTTGTATTCCAATTAGCAGCATTGTTGGCCACCTCACACTTGCCATATTTTATGAGTTAGAATGCATCAAAAAAGAAAACATGTGCTCTTATCTCAACTAAGGATTGTAAATGACATACACTATTCCCCCCCAAAATGCAGTTCCCCTTTGATATTAAGGATTACGGCCATAGTTTTAGGTGGTATTAGGGCTATTGTTTTATTGAGCGCTAACACAGAGGAACTACTTTTAGCGGCGCCGTGATCACAGACGTAACTAGCTACTGCAGCTATGGACATACTGAGCTGCTGCAGCTATGGACATACTGAGCTGCTGCATAGCCTCTGAGTTGGTGAAAGTTAATTCTGGATTATAAATCATGCCTTTCACCTGGATAGTAGAACGTTGTGGACATAAACTGGGAAGTTGGCAAAAAACAGATGAAAACAAGCTTCTTTGTGCCCACTTTTTTTTTTTAAACTTGCATGAAGATTCTGATTAATTATGATTAATTAATTGTGCAGCCCTTTGAGACACTGGTGATTTATGGCTATATAAATAAACTTTGATTGATAATCTAAAAGGGAAGATATAAACATCCAATCAGTCTGCAGTCCTGGCATTGGTAACAACACAGCTGCCTTAGATCCAGAAAAACAATGCAATTATGTTTAAATGATAACAAAAAAAGACGGCATACACATGTTTTGGCGAAAATGTCCTCTGAAAAGTGGGGATTACCACAAATTCACTGTATACTAAAATCTTGTGATATACCGTAAATTCCGGATCATGTGTTACTTTCTTTCTACACTTTGAGCTCTGCAGCTTATATAAGGGTAGAGCTAATTAATTAATTTTTCGGCTATAATGTTTTGTGTTCAATAGTTTTCATTAAACCCAAACAAACTCTAAAATCTTGTGTTATTGTTTGTGCTTTGGTTCCACCTTTTGGGCAAGTTCGCTCACTGCAGTTGTTGCGGGTTGAAAATGTACTTCCTGTTTTCATGGTTTAAACCGGAAGTAAAAACGTCCGTGGGGTTTCTGTTTAAACAGATTCTTCATTCATCACTCCCCACGACATTTGTAAGTTTTACAATGTAACTACAACAATTCTTACTTGCCAAACCGTCCCATGTGTGAAGTTTGTAGGAGTGATTTCATTCATATTTGTACGTGCTATTGTAATGTAATCAAGCTAGTGTGGTTAGCATTAGCTAATATGCTAAAACGAGTGTCTGTGTTAGTAATATCAACTTACGATGGCATTCTTTTTGTATAGTTTAAGTTTCACAAATTCCTCAGTAAATTCACCAAAATGTCCCCGTGGAGTTATTGAGTCTGTTTAGCCGATTGGAGAGCTAGCTTTCGTAGTTAGTGGGTCCATGACAATGACTTCTGTTTTGTATTATTGGCTGTTTTACAGACACTGTTTGGAACCAATTAATGTATGTAAATAAACATTTGAAATATATTTCTGTGTAAATAACTCTTTATGCAAGATCTATGCTGTATATGCGGCTTAAAGTCTGGTGCGGCTAAAATATGGAAAATATTTTTTCTTCTGGAATTTTGTGGGTGCGACTTTCATATCGTGCACTCTATAGTCTGGAAAATACCGTACATTGGGTCGATGATAGACTTTCTAATACTGTTGTTATTTAATGATAATGCACGTTGATAACACATTCTAGCTGTGTCCGCAAATTTGACAGCGACAAGTGAATGAATGCAATTTAGCATTCTAGCTAGTGGCTCCATGGTGTGAAGCCACTTCTAAGTCAGCAATCCTCACCTCCATGGTGGAAAATACACTACATTTCTTCCATGTATCATCCCTGTAGGACGAAGAATAGCTAATCCTGCTACATGCTGTAGCAGGATAAGCTAACTACAAGCTAGAGCTCTTGAACATAAACAAAAGTGAGCGGATGGATACCATAATCAATAGTAACGATACCAAGCATAACATCTTAATTGGTTCAATACTACAGTGGTTAGATTATTTTTTTTAGGTCCAAAAATATTTTGTTCTTTTTAGTGTTCACAAACTCGGGAAATAAGTCCTTGGACGCAGGAGGGCTTTAAGGACAAAAAAAACCCCAAATAGTTTAAATGACTCAATAGTAAAAAAAAATTTAAATATATATTTGATATTGTTAATAAATGTTGATGTTGTATTGTGATCAAAAATGTAATTATTCAATGATGTTAAACATTTGATATGACTACCTGGTGTTGAATCGATACCCAATTTTGTAATATCCCCCAAAATGTATGTAAAGTATCCAGACAACAGAAACATAAGTGACTCTTTCATTGTACCAGAAGTGTAGATAAAAACAGGTTACAACAAAAATAAGCAGATATCAACAAGTACAAACCCTGTTTCCATATGAGTTGGGAAATTGTGTTTGATGTAAATATAAACTGAATACAATGATTTGCAAATCCTTTTCAACCCGTATTCAATTGAATGCTCTACAAAGACAAGATATTTGATGTTCAAACTCATAAACTTTATTTTTTTTTTGCAAATAATAATTAACTTAGAATTTCATGGCTGCAACACGTGCCAAAGTAGTTGGGAAAGGGCATGTTCACCACTGTGTTACATCACCTTTTCTTTTAACAACACTCAATAAACGTTTGGCAGCTGAGGAAACTAATTGTTGACAATTTGAAAGTGGAATTCTTTCCCATTCTTGTTTTATGTAGAGCTTCAGTCGTTCAACAGTCTGCTGTCGTATTTTACGCTTCATAATGCGCCACACATTTTCAATGGGAGACAGGTCTGGACTACAGACGGGCCAGGAAAGTACCCGCACTCTTTTACTACAAAGCCACGCTGTTGTAACACGTGGTTTGGCATTGTCTTGCTAAAATAAACAGGGGCGTCCCTGATAACGTTGCTTGGATGAGAACATATGTTGCTCCAAAACCTGTATGTATCTTTCAGCATTAATGGTGCCTTCACAGATGTGTAAGTTACCCATGCCTTGGGCACTAATACACCCCCATACCATCACAGATGCTAGCTTTTGAACTTCGCGCCTATAACAATACGGATGGTTATTTTCCTCTTTGTTCCGGAGGACACCACGTCCACAGTCTCCAAATATAATTTGAAATGTGGACTCGTCAGACCACAGAACACTTTTCCAATTTGCATCAGTCCATCTTAGATGAGCTCGGGCCCAAGGAAGCCAGCGGCGTTTCTGGGTGTTGTTGATAAATGGGTTTTGCTTTGCATAGTAGAGTTTTAACTTGCACTTACAGATGTACTAACCAACTGTAGTTAGTGACAGTGGTTTTATGAAGTGTTCCTGAGCCCGTGTGGTGATATCCTTTACACACTGATGTTGGTTTTTATATGCAGTACTGCCTGAGGGATCAAAGGTCCGTAATATTATCGCTTACGTGCAGTGATTTCTCCAGATTCTCTGAACCTTTTGATGATTTTACGGACCGTAGATGGTAAAATCCCTAAATTCCTTGCAATAGCTCGTTAAGAAATATTGTTCTAAAACTGTTTGACAATTTGCTTACAAAATGGTGACCCTCACTCCATCCTTGTTTGTGAATTACTTAGCATTTAACGGAAGCTGCTTTTATACTCAATCATGGCACCCACTTTTTCCCAATTAACCTGCACACCTGTGGGATGTTCTAATTAAGTGTTTGATGAGCATTCCTCAACTTTATCAGTATTTATTGCCACCTTTCCCAACTTCTTTGTCACACGTTGCTGGCATCAAATTCTAAAGTTAATGATTATTTGCAAAAAAAAAATGTTTGAGTTTGTAGCATATTTAACTGAATATGAGTTGAAAATGATTTGCAAATCATTGTATTCCATTTATATTTACATCCAACACAATTTCCAACTCATATGGAAACTTGGTTTGTAGATTGATTAGTAGTTTTGAGAAAGTGATACAACTGGAAATAACGCCGTTTGTAACTGCATATGTAAGTAACTAAATTAGGAGCCTTTGTAATCTCTTTTGAAATGTGTCTTATCATTTACATACAAAATAATGTGCTGTGACATACTACAAACACTTACACTTACACTTGTAGTATAAGTCCTAGTTAAGCACCGTAATATTAAAACTCTTTTTAAACATTCTCATATCTTAATAGAATAGAATAGAAAGTACTTTATATTGATCCCTGGGGGAAATTCAGCTACTAATGGCTACTAAAAATGGACTGGTATATGAAAAAAGTATTTAATGGTCATGTAAGTGTCAAAAGAAGTTAACCACTCATGAATGTCAACATAATAAAACTTACTCTTGATAAACGACAACGCATATCTAGCCTGTTTATGGCTGACGGCTTGCTTTAGCAGCCAAACCCCACTAGAGTCCAGTCTCTTCAGATTTTCACTTCAAGTTTTAGTGCCACTTTTGAGGCTTATTTGTCTTTTTGACCACCGAGATGTTATGTGACTGTAGAAGAGTGTTATTTCCAGGGGATTACCTGGTGACCATTCATTTTTCAACTGGTGCTGAAGGTCTGGCAATATTCTTCCCCAAACGGTCTTAACATGCCCGGCGCCATCATGCCACATCCCTGACCGGGTGCGTGGATATCTGCCAGCCCACAGGCACACATGGCCCAGTGTTTTCCAGGTTTGTGTGTCTGCCTTTATGGGGTCGGAACACATCCGTCTTTAACCTACCGCTACATTTCAACCTCAGGCCAATCTACATATCCACGCAAAACTACTGGCTTTAATCTGTTGAAGAAAATATTGTGGCCATCTTAGAATGTGCTCCATTGTGTGGAAGTGATTGAGGATGAGGAATAGACCTTTCATCCAGTACCTTGCTATCTTATTCTATGGCAGCTTCCTGCCACCACACGGAGGGACTATTTTTAAAGCTTCCTATTTGCTCTATATCTTCTTGGGAAAGTACTCCTTTGTTTCTTTTTGTCTGTTTTTCTTGCAATGGGATTTTGACGCCTTTGCTAATGTACCCATTTCCTTATCGAAATCTAATAGCAACTTTTTCAGTCGTCGGTTAAAGGAGCTCATCCACTCAAACCTGTTCCTCTTCCCTTTTGATTACATGACCTGTTTTGGACATCCTGCACATTGCTTCAGTCCTAGATGAGTTCTTGTTGCAGCACTTCCCCATTGTTCGACTTGAGCATCAACACTTACTGTAAATCGGTCTGCTTTTTTTTTTGCCCAGATGCATTACTGTTGTCTTCCTTGTTTACAATATCAGTAAAGAGTCCAGACACAAATCACTTATCAAAGGTGGCTTGAGTTCGCAGGTGGAGTTTTAGAACTACAAATTGTGCCTTGGCCTTGCTGCATGTGGTAAAGCAGTCAAGAGGATATGAATCATCAAGCTCCTGCAAGTCAAAGGAAGTTCTTGTAACTTTGAAAAGCAAAAGGCCACATAGAATTGTGTCAGGTTTGACTTTAAAAGACTAAAGGTTCTATCTCAAAATCATTGAAATGTACCCATTAATTTTGATGTTGCCAGCTTTGTGCCTCAAATGGCTCTGGACTTAATCCAGTTTATTATTTGGGACCCGAATGGAGGATGTGTGGATCTCATTAGAGTCAGTGCCATTACCTAGTTTCTGCATTATCATTCCATTTTCTACTGCTTATTCCCTTTGGGGTCTCAGGGGGCGCTGATGCCTATCTCAGCTACAATCGGGCGGAAGGCGGGGTACACCCTGGACAAGTCGCCACCTCATCGCAGTAGTCTCTGCATTATAATTTACCAAAAGGACAACAGGACTGGTATTCAAACTGG
The DNA here is from genome assembly GCF_033978795.1 of Nerophis ophidion. Lineage (NCBI taxonomy): Eukaryota > Metazoa > Chordata > Actinopteri > Syngnathiformes > Syngnathidae > Nerophis > Nerophis ophidion. Next base: position 25,921,154 of record NC_084617.1, read on the forward strand.
ATAATTCATCACGACATACTTTAGGTCTCTGAGTAGGCAGATAAGTAATGTAACAGGGGTGTACGCTTAGCTTTTCACTTGTAGTACGGAAAAATGTGTAATAATTGTAGTAAGGAACATTTGTTGTTGCACAGAAAAAAAAATAGTAGCAATTAGGGCTGGGCGATATAGATAGATGGACAGTACTTTATTGATTCCTTCAGGAGAGTTCCTTCAGGAAAATTGAATAAAATGTATCAATACATATTTAAATAAGATATTAATTAGGAAAATAACGTAATATGGATATAATTTTGTTCACGTTAAAATGACCAAACGACGCTTATTTGTTGTGTTCCTTGTTCTCCCTCGCAACGCTTCATGAGCTATTAAACCCCTTCTCAACCCCTTTTTCAAATTAAAAATAATCAACTTAAAAATTGAAGCTATGTAGTTTAACTACATTTCCCAGTAGCTCGGCAGTAGCTTCACTACTTGTTAAGCCACATGCAACAAAAGAAGCGAAAGGGAGAAGAGAAAGAGAACTGGACTAGTGCAACTCCACGGGCAGGGGACACAATATACAGGAAATATCTATAATTTGGTTGGTATAACTATAAAAAAAAATCCATGATTGGTTTGTTGGTTTAAAATATGAGTCATGATTGGTTAAGAGTAGGGCAAACATTAGGGACAGGCCAATCAGAAGCCAGATAGGGCGGGTCATCGAACTAGATAGGGAATTCACAACAGACGCGCACTTCCCAAATGACGACAAGAGTGTCGTAGAAGAGAGAATATTCAAGCGAAATGTACGCCAAAGTGAGGAAGATCATAACCGCACAATTAAGTAAAGTTATTTACTCTGCGCTGACCACTTCGAGTAGGACCACAGAACAGTATGTGGTTGACAGTCCAGTACATAGTCGACTGAGAATTAAAAAGTGCCTGCTTGCAAATGTATTTTTATTCTGAGTTTGATACATGTTGTATTATTTGCACAGCTATGTTATTTATTTTATGTCGAAATAATATTTTTATATTTAATTTATGTTATGTAATTTTTTACTACTTAAACAGTTTCTTTTCTGTGCTGTTAATACCCACCTTGACTAACTGGATTAATAAAAGTGCCACTGACTGTTTACAGAAAAAGTTGTCATTTACTTAAATTTCAGTGAATATTGCTCAAAAAGGAATATCTTCATATGTATATTTTCACCTAAAAATATATAGAGATAAATTGAATATCGAGTTCAAGCAAAAATATATCGAGATATACTTTTTAGTCCATATCGCCCAGACCTAATAGCAATATGAAATGTCTTAAATTTCACACTTTAATTGCTAACACTGGACGTACACATGTACACTCATACATATAAACACAATGACATCATAAGGCCCACTGTAATGCTCAATTAAACACAGAGAACGTCCCTAGACTGTGCTCGCACTGTCGCTAATACGAGTATAGGATTGGACGATATGGATGCAAAGTTTGGCCCATAAACTAACCCGCAAATCCAAATATCCGTTGACATAATTAAATATCTCCACCTTGATTTTCAAATTTCGGGACTGATGGGGTCCCCAAATACACAAAAACGGGTACCAACAAGTAAGAAAAGTAGGTTGTTGCATGAAATCAACTGAAGAGGTTTTCGGAGATAAAAAAAAAAATTAAAGCCTTGACAATAATAAAAGAAAAATATAATAAATCTTCTTTAAAAAAACATTTACCAATGCTAAATTTTTCAGCTAACAAAAACATAAGAACACAATGTGAAAGTGCCCTTGTTTAATAGGACATGTTTAAATGTCAGCGGGAACATGAAAATATTTTAACTTTAATAATGCTGTTTTTATAGGTAAGTATTACTATAGGACATACATGCTTTGTGACAGGCTGTGTTCTAAAAATACTTTAAAAAGTAATTGAAGTACTCTTTAATAAATGTAACTATTCACAAGGGAAAGTAATTATTGTGCTACTTTAAAACATTCAAATGTCTGACATAATGCAGTTAAGATAAGTTTGTGTATAAGTCTGTGCGTGTCCCTTTTTTTAAAAAGGCGATGCCTATTGCCTTGTGTCGTGTGACATCATCAAGGCTATGCTCAGTAGCTTGAAGTGTTTTTGTTAGCTCAGCAGGTTAGCAGCAGCAGTTTGTTGGCTCTGACAGCAGCTCTTTTGAATCTTTCACCGGTTCGTTATCTGTGCTCAATAGATTGGATGTGCTTCCATGGCTGTATGTTCTTGTCAACAAATGTGGTATTGTTTGGATGGCAAGTTTGTCACTTCAATCATTGATTTGTTGTTCATAATTCCTTCCGTTGTAATTGTATTGCATGTTCAAAATAAACTAAAACTAACTAACCAACCCTCTTAGTTACTAGTGCTCAGTGTAGTCAAGTTTTAAGGTGGTGAAAAAAAATGTTGACTTTTACTGACCAGTTCCTCCAACTAAGATTTTGTTTATTCTGTGTTAAGTACCTGTTTGAGCTCCGCTCCCCTCTGTGCATGGAGAAGAATGGGGGCACAGCTCTGCAGAGCATACACAGTGACACTTACACGTGAATCACTTGTCCATTTGGTTAGGATGATGGTTTAAGTTTATTTCAAATTAGATAGGTCAACATTTTGGATGGATTTATTTGAGGAGCAAAATGCGATGACACGGTTAAAATCTGTACTCACACAAGTGCTACTTATTGTCAAAACTCGCACAACCTAGTTTTAGTTGCAAACGTGATTAAAATGCTTGTACTTTACAGTGCTGTGTAATGATATTAGGGCCCTATGATTTCCGCGTTAACACAATCCCATAAATTATTGTTAAACCTGGATTATAACAAACTGATATAAATTGAATGAAATGCTGTCACCGTAGATGGGTTTTACTTGTGTAGCGCGTTTCTCCCTTAGAGGTACTCAAAGGGCTTTGACAAGCGCTCTGCCAACCGAGCCACGCCGTCCCGTGAGGAAAAAGGACGTTAGTCTGGGGAAGTCATGTTTCCAGGGATCGCTCACCCGCTCTCTCCCAAGCTAAACAATATCGAAATTACCACTTGAGACACTTGCTAAGTCTGCTAACAAACTGCGATGCTAGCCTTTGGCAACCTGCACACCCACAACACATCTCATCTGCTTGTGTTGTTGTGGACGACGCCGCCTCCAATGCCACAGATTGTAGCGTTTTAAACATGATTAATGCTAACTAATATTCTAACTCTAAAATGTTAAGTGTAGCTGTCCAGCGAAATGACCGCTGACCTGGACCCTTTTTATATGTCAACACAGCCTTGTCTCCACTAAAATGCATTGAATCCATCAATGCCCTTAAGAACAGCAGCGCTGTTCACAATAACAGCCTTCACAATAACAGCGCTGCGCACAAAATCCGGTCTGACTGTGCTACAAAAATACAAAAAAGTAGCTTGCATAATTAAGTTTTACTTAGAGCATTTATTTGTTCATTAATGTCACACATGTAATATGCCTTGTCTTAAATTACTGGTCAAATTGTCCAATTATTTATTGCATCAATAAATGTAAGGATTTTTACATTTAACTATTGGACTTTTTAATTTTTTATTTGAGAAAAACTATAAACACAATAAGAACAAAATGTAACAGATTTCATAGGTCCCTACTGTAATGCTAAAACAGTGGAGTCATGGGGGCAGGGGGTTGGGGGTGTAGAGGATCAAAACAGTGACAGATGTGTGAAGGATGGCTTCAGAAGATGGGTGATGCTCCATGGAAATGTCACCTCAAAAAGCTTCTAATGTTAGGTCACTTTGAGCCTCACAGAACTGTACGGTGTATATAAATGTCAGTTTATTGTGCGCTTTAAGGTATTACTGCCATGTTATCATATGCTGGCCGTCATTTGTGAATAATCTGTTTGTCTAATTTTTTCATTCATGCAACCGTGGATCAAAGCACTGCAGTTGCCATTAATAAGCCTTCAGAAAGAGCAGATTGTTCATGTTTCAAATGTCTGATCAGTAATGGGACTTGGGTCCGTCTTAATATATGTTTTTTTCCTTGTTGGTCCTTATACTGTAGTGCTGGTGATGAATCTACAGTATGATCTTGAAGATCAGGAAAATTCTACTGCTCTGACAATAGAAACATTCTCAGAGTTATCCTTGTATGCCACCGGGACGACATTGGATCACTCTATCGTCTGCACGTACAAATAATTTTTTAAACTTCAGCAGATTCAGTATGTTTACTCCATTACAAAGAACAGCCAACCATCAACCGTATCATCTTGGACACAAGGCTCCTGGCCTTAGCCAGAACAATGAAGAGGATATAAATTCTTCCAGCATGACAATGGTCCAGAACATACAGTGGTGCGGTAAAAGTAAGCATGCGCTAATTATTTTAAAACCTCTTCTCACTCCGGCACTTTCCAAAGGTATGCAGTAAAAATTTGAGTGTGATGTAAGCTTAGACCTTAAATTCTACTAAATAGGTCTTAATCTTCTTCCCTTTATGCGATTTCAAATTACCGGTATTGAAACCAGCCTCCTCCATTTTGAAAATGATGAAAGGGGAAGTGTCACTTGTGACGTCACAAGTTTGACCAGGCGGTAATAGTAAGCATGCGCTAATTATTTTTGGAAGCGAGTTTGACAAAGCAGTAATTCAAGGCAGGCGCATACTATATGCCCTGCGGCAATTCAAGGGAATACGGTAGTTCAAACTGTTGGCAAGATGGTCCCAGATGGCCCAGGGAAGTTTTTTTTACAATTTGAGTTATTTTGTCTCTTTTTTTCTCTCTCCGTTGTCAAGTATCTTGTAATAAAAATACACATCAAATAATAAACAAACAAGTTGTTCCTGCAGACTGTAATGGCATCTGACATTTAGAATGCAATTTTTCTAGGAACGCCCCAACTGTGCTCAACCGATTGGCATTTTGACAGCACAGTCCGCCCCTCTGAAGTTTCTCTGGAACTTTCCAAAGTACTACCTAGCTATTGGGAATTAAACTAGTTTCTGTACCTTTCTATTCAGTAATTTTTGGTGGTTTCATGTACCAGGGTAAATGGAAAATTTCCTGTGGGGGGAAAAGAGCCTCTTGTGAGCTGTGGATTATCTCAGAGTGAACAAGGAAATTAGCCAGTAGCCACTGAGACACAGTTGTTGTCTGTGCAGAGTCAACCTGCAAGAATGTGTGTCATCATGACAAAGATGCTAATAGCGTTAGAGCTAATCTGTTTCACTCCTGCATTTGCCCTAATTTGCTGATTCGCATATTTCATACTGGGACTAACATAAGGCTATCAGCGGATTTTATGTAACGTTTAAACACTGTTGGCTTGTTAGCTGCTTTGGACTTTCTGTAACAGTCATAGAAGGATTGTTAAGGAATACAGAGTTTATCTTTCTCTGTCTCCCTATGCAAAGTTGTACATTTTTGTAATGCCATGTATTATTTACAATATGTGTCAGTTACAATGTTTGAACCTTGTAGCTTTATAAAAGTATGTATATCTTTTAACCCTACTCGGTCAACAATAGTTAATTGATTAAATCTAACTAATGAATTAATAAAAATGATACAACCCCGATAACACGGAGTGCCCGTAACTTTAAATAAGCAGACATAGTTTCCGCACTTACTTTGCATTGGTTGAACAGCTTTTGTGGTAGTGTTAGCTGCAGGCTCTTTTTCAAGAGGGGTTTTCATCTTTAAATTTAATATTTTAATTTATTTTAATTCGTTATTTTATTCATAAACAACACACTCAAAAATTATGATTTTTTTAACCCTTTGAATGCCCATTTGATCGAATTATGTCAGTTGATTTATTTTGAAAGATTTGCATAACATGAGTTATGATAGTTATTATCTATATAGTAAATGTTAAAGGCCTACTGAAACCCACTACTACCGACAAGCCGAAACTTGTCAGGTACAACACTTTACCTTACTAGCCTATATAAATCAACCATTTATAAATACACGTCAGTAGGCTGAATGAACCTCTTCAACAGTCTATTCTTGGTGTTGGATTTTATCAAAGAAATTTACCCCAAAAATGCAACTTCGACGTATATATGTTTTTTTTCCTTCTTTATTATGCATTTTCGGCCGGTGCGACGTATACTCCGGAGCGACTTTTAATCCGAAAAATACGGTACTAGTTTTTGAGGTGGCGACTTGTCCAGGGTGTACGCCGCCTTCTGCCCGAATGCAGCTGAGATAGGCTCCAGCACCCCCTGCGGTAGAAAATGGATGGACGGATAGTTTTTGATCAAATAAAAGTAAAACTTGTTTTGAATTATTACTGTAATTTGTATTCCCTGATTTCTTTAAAAAGTCCGAAAAAAATCGTAAATCGAATTCTTTTTAGGCTGTATTTCACATGTCTTAAAGCTTAGTAATACATATTTATATTTTTGCATTGCATTGTTGTATTTTTTGCTGAAAGATCGCAGAAATTTGGGATAAAAGAGGAAACATAACTTTCACAGTATGGCAGTTTTGGGGAATTTTTCAAAGCGACCGTAGTCAGACCAATGTGTCTGTAAATGATGCAAGACGCTCGTCCCCTCCAAGACGTTAAAACAGCACCACCCTTGTCACACTCACCCTTTATAGCACAACTGTAACTTCCTGGCACTAAACCGACAGAAAATAGTTATTCTTAGGTTTCTTTATATTTACATTTTCATAGATAGTACTTTATTTATTCCTTCAGGAGAGTTCCCTCAGGAAAATTTAAAAATTCACACTATTTTCATACATTTTAGTAAACATTTCTTACATAGTTCTTATTTTTGCACCTTCATTTTAAGAGCTTATTGTTTGCTGTTCAAAGTGATTTTACAATTTTGTTTACATTGTTTGTTTTCCGTGCTTGTGTTGACATTTTCTTTTCTTTCTGCTTTGAAAGCTGAGAGGATTATAATCAGATAAATAAAAAAACAACTTTTAATATGTTTTAAAAAGAAAACGAGCGGGAGAAATATATATTAATGATTATCGATATCGACCGATATAAAACACTTATATGTTGATACAGTTTTCGCCCAGCCCTAAGTGTGACTGCATGTTGTTCGGCTTGATTGCAGCAGAGGAAGTCAGAGAAACCACTCGTTGGTTTCTACAAGGTGGCATCTCTATTTTCCGCTCTCTGTGTCGCTCCGATTACACAAACACACACCGCTAAGCAGCCATAGCATGCTATCGGCAGAGTAGGAATGTGTTTTTATGACATCACAGAGGCCCCATTAGGATACGCAGGTCCTACTTGGCTGATACCCAGCTGTGCATGCTTTTGCAGCTCCCATTTGCAGTATTGTGATTTACTGCTGTCAACTCAATAAATAGTCTCTCGGGTCTTGTTTTGGCTGAGATTATGCAGGCAAGCTTTGCATTCAGTGTGAATTGTTAGCCATCACAGCGTGTAACCAAAGAAGGAAAGCTTACAAACTCCATGATTGAAATAAAAAAAGTGTGTTACCTCTGACTTGGGCTCCAGCTATTCATTGTTTTAGTAATCGAGTAATTTATCAATTAGTTTGTTTGGTTAATCTAGTAATTGGATAAAACACTTTATAGCCTTAATGAATATTTTAGGGAAAATAGTTGAAATAAAGATTTTTCTCCTTGCCATAACCTTCATTGCCGTTATTTACCTTATTTTACGTTTGATTTACTTTTTTCTTTTTTCTTATTTAACTTGTTTACCTTTTATTTACAGTGATGTTGCTAGGTATGCGTCCTGCGTCCCTGATGCAATAACACCTGGAAGGTCGCACTAAACTCTTATGTCCGCGTGTCCCGGGGACGCACATAATTTTCCCCATGAAAAACGATACATTGTGAACATTAAACAACTGGTGTTTAATCACAGTAAGTGGCAAAAGAAACTTTGTTGTTAGCAGCCCGGACAAGCGCTGTTTCAAGGGCACCCACTCACTTCACCACCTGTGGGTCCCGGGGATTCACTACATTGAAAACCTATCAACGTCATTGATTTACATTTGATCTTCCATTTACCCTTTACAGAACTTTACCATTTATTTAACTTGTTTTACCTTTGTTTACCTTCTTTTGCCTTCTTGTGACCTTATTTTAACCTTTTACCTTTACTTTCTTTGACCTTTTTTTCACCGTTTGCATTCTATTATCTTCTTTTACCTTTTGTTGACTTTCTATATAACTTTTTTAACCTTATTTTACCTTTTATTCACATGCACCTTTTATTTACCATTTACATTCTTTTATCTTTTATTTAACTATTTTACCTTTCATTTACCTTCTAATTACCTTATTTTACCTTTTAATTTGTAACTTTTTTTTACCTCTTATTTAAATTTGTAATTCTATTTACCCTTTAAATTATTTTACCATCTCTCTGACTCTAGTGTACCTTCTATTTACCTTTTGTATAGCCTTATATTTAAGTATTTATATTTTACTTAATTTAACCGTTACTTTATTTTACCTGCTATCCACCCTTTGAATAATTTTACCACCTATTTAACTTGTTTTACCTTCTTTTGCCTTCTACTGGCCTTAAGTTAACCTTTTACCATTACTTTCTTTGACCTTCTGTTTCCCCTTTACATTCGTTTACCTTCTACTTACCTTATTTACCTTTAATGTACTTTCTATTGTATTTTTTAAACCTTATTTTACCTTCGTATTTACATGTTACCTTCTCTATACAATTTACATTCTTTTACGTTCTATTTAACTTGTTTTGCCATTTATTTACCTTGTAATGACTTTATATTACCTTTTAATTAACTTTTTTTGACCTGTTACATTCTATTCACCCTTTAGATTGTTTTACCATCTTTTTTTTACCCTTGTTTACTTTATATTTACCAATTGTATAGCTTTATATTGACCTTATTTTAACCTTTACTTTATTTTACCTTCTATTTACCCTTTAAATAATTTTACCATTTATTTATCTTGTTTTTGCCTTTGTTTTGTTTATTTTGCCTTCTATTATCATCATTTTAACCTTTGCCTTTACTGTCTTTTACCTTTTATTAACCCTTTACAATCTTTTACCTTCTAATTACCTTTGTTTACCTATTATTTAATTTTTTAACCTTATTTTACCGTTTTATTCACATGTTACATTATATTTACCATATGCAATCTTTTACCTTCTATCCAACTTGTTTTACCTTTTATTTACCTTCTAATTACCTTATTTTACATCATTTGTAACTTTTTATTTAAATTTTATCTTCCATTTACCCATTAGATTCTTTCACCATCCTTTTGTTTATCTTTGTTTACCTTCTATTTACCCTTTTATATAGCATTCTATTGACCTTCTTTTAACATTTACTTTATTTTACATTCTATTTACCCTTTGCCTTCCTTTACTATCGTTTACCTTCTTTTATGCGGTCAATTTTTATGTTACACTCATTAAAGGCCTACTGAAACCCACTACTACCGACCACGCAGTCTGATAGTTTATATATCAATGATGAAATCTTAACATTGCAACAGATGCCAATTTTTGGTTTACTAAATTACAATTTTAAATTTCCCGCGGAGTTTCTTGTTGAAAACGTGGCAGAATAATGACGCTTGTGTTGACGCATGTTTGTGACGTTATTGTTTGGAGCGAACATTTCAGGCCAGCACCACGCACGGCTAAAAGTCGTCTCTTTTCATTGCATAATTACACAGTATTTTGGACATCTGTGTTGCTGAATCTTTTGCAATTTGTTCAGTTAATAATGGAGACGTCAAATAAGAATGCTGTTTGTGGAAAGCGGTGGATTGCAGCTGCCTTTAGCAAAACAAACAGCTGGTGTTTCTTTGTTTGTTGTGAATTTTAACACAGAGCGGTCAAGCGAACATATTTCTCTACGTTAAGCAGAAAGTTTTTGGATGGGAAAATTGTGATATTAAGTCGGCTCTTGCCGGGGACTTCAGTGGATTATGGGACTTCCTACTGCAGCTCAAAAAGGCAGCTGTGATCTTGGCTCCTCGGCTTCTCTGAGAGACACTGGCGTTCCCCGCAGCCATCCGACTTTCAAGTATGACTTTACAATCTCACTAAAACACTATTAAAACAATAAGCAGATAAGGGATCTTCCAGAATTATCCTAGTAACCGTGTCTAATCACATCTAAAACGCCGCCTTCCGCCGCCTGGAGCCATCACCTTTTTTTTTTTTTTTCTTCTAGTACTTCACTCTAAACATCCTCATCCACGAATCTTTCATCCTCGCTCAAATTAATGTGGATACTGTCGCTTTTTCGGTCCGAATAACTCTAGCTACTGCTGGCTATGATTGTAAACAATGTGAGTATGTGAGAAGCCCTACAACCCGTGACGTCACGCGCACATTGTCTGCTACTTCCGGTAAAGGCAACGCTTTTTTATTAGCGACCAAAAGTTGCGAACTTTATCGTCGATGTTCTCTACTAAATCCTTTCAGCAAAAATATGGCAATATCGCGAAATGATCAAGTATGACACATAGAATGGACCTGCTATCCCCGTTTAAATAAGAAAATCTCATTTCAGTAGGCCTTTAAACTATTAACCGAAGAAACAGAATATAAATTACAGCTTTTTTCTAATTGAATGAATCAATTTAGTTGAGTAATTGTTGCAGCCCTACCTGTGGCCGTCACCTGCACACAATTCCATAATAGAGTTTGTCTTGCTAATTGTATGGCCATCTTTTCACAAAAAATTCTGGGTAATGTAGGACATCAGTGTTTCAAAATATGAGATCTCTTTTCCGCTTGTCTCATTTGCAAAACAGCCGGTGAAATCAATTCACTAACTGGAGTCTGAGCAGGTTATTCTTATCCTCCAAATGTAGTTGACTCTAAATTACACTGTAATCATGTGTGTATGTTGTTTTTTAGTCGTAGTCTTTCATTTGCCCTTATAAGTTCAAGTGTTTAACACTTTCCCCTTCTCGCCTCTGCTGAAGCATGTGTCAACATAGCTAATGTCTTGTGTTTTGTTGAAATACGTCATCTTCTCAACTTGCACTAAGTGGCCTCACGCCGGTGCTCTTTGAAATATGGGAAGCTGTGTTCTTGCCTCATGTAACCGTTGTAAAGAAGGAGATAATAGTGGGTACAAGCCAGCAAGTTGTCTTTTTGCATAAGCCGTTTATTTACCCATGTTGTTGCTGAAGAATAGCAGCAAGGTGTTCCGTACTAACTTAGGGGCTATGGTGTCAGAACAAGACAAAAACCAGACTGACTGCATATGGAATAATGAGAACCAGGCGTCCAGCTGCCTTGTGGTTGCTGCAGGTGTTGATGAGTGCTAATGGTTTGTCCGCACAGTACGTGCACGCCTCATGTCGTCAGAAGATGCCTGTTTTTTATTCCAACACATCTGTATAAGCTATGTTTGCATTTGCTGTGTCTCTTGTCTTTAAGCAATGTTTCTACATAAATGGACTGCAGAAGAATTCGTTCTACTACCCCTGGGAAAAAAAATGCAATTGTCAGACTTGGAAGATGTTTATTTACTTGTTTAGTGTTATAGGAAACAAGCAGATAACAGACATGACAAAAAACTATACTTCCTGGCTTTAAGAAACAAAAAAAGAAGTAAAATTGTGGAAGTCGGTAACCGTCTCATTTTTAGATCAAGTAGAGTGAAAATGTTATTGAATCGCTCAAATCTGAGGAAAAAATTATGGAATCATGAAAAACCAACGTTTATTTTGTGGCACCACCTCTGACTTTAATAAGAGCTTGCAGTCTCTGAGGAAGGGCTAGGCGATATGGGAAAAAAAGTATGTCTCTATATATTTTTACTTAACTCGATATATTTTTCGTTGAAAGTATACAAATAAAGATTGTGATTTTTGAACGATATTCAGTGAAATTGTAGTGAATGACAACTGTACTGTAAACAGTTATTGGCACTTTTATTAACCCAGTTAGTCAAGATGGGTATTAACAGCACAGAAAATAAACTGTAAATAGTACAGAATTACATAACATAAATAAAATGGAAAAATATTCTTTCTACGTAAAATAAATAACATAGCTGTGCAAATTATACAAAATGCATCAAAGTCGGATAAAAAAATAAATTTGCCGGCAGGCACTTCCTGGTTCGAAGACCTGCCCTATCTTGCCTCTGATTGGCCTGTCCCTAACCAATCGTGACTCATCATAGTTAACAACCATGGATTGTCTCACACTGCAAGTATGTCTTCGAAGTAGGAAGGGGAGGGGTTTAGTAGCCCATGGAGGGGCAGAACAAGGAACACAACAAATAAGCAGCGTTTTGTAATTTTAACATGAAATAAATTCAATCGATACCAGTTTATTTTCTTAATTCATATCTTGTTTAAAAATATATTGATATATCTTACAAACTCGATATATGGCCCAGCTCTACTCTGAGGCAAACGGAACTTTTCATCAATTTTAGTCCAACATTTGCTGTTGTCAGATCAGTTTAGCAGGCTGGAGTCTTTGCCATGTATCATTTTCTTCAATTTCCACCACACATTTTACATTAGATTGAGATGACTCACCTTGTATATCTTTTTTGGAGGAAACTTTTTATTTTACACTTTTGCTGTATGGCAAGATGCATTATCATGTAGAAAATGATTTCATTATCCCCAGACCTCCTTCCCATGGATGAATAAGAGACACATTGTAAACGTGTGCATTTATTGAAGATGTAATGACAGCCATCAATATCTGACGATGTCTGCTGACTCCATCTGTTTACCACGGGTTGCAGGAGTTCTGTGTATTGTCATCCTCACATGGAATTGTGTACTTTTTTTTTTAAAGAATAAGTATTTATTTTGAGTAATATTATTGCAATTAATTGTTCTTTCAAAAATATGTTGAACTTCTTTCTGAATGTTACTAACTGCTTTTCAATGGCAGCATTGGGTTTGGCAGAATACCCTGAGGTAGTGCGATCGTGAATGTATCTCACGATGTTGTTCTTGAGCGCTCCAACTAGAAGTTGAGACTGACTGCACGCCCACATTAGTCCACGCGTGCTTGGGTCCACTTCACACCCAAAGCATAGCACGTTTGGCCGGTGAGACCGCACTGGTCCGTGACCAAGCACGGCACACTAGCCTGCCTTTGACATGATTCTAAAACTAACTTTTTTAATCTAAAATCAGCTCAGAAAACACTTGGCTCTCCAAGTACCACCATAATGACCAACATTAAAATTCAGTAGCGTTGTAGGCCTAAATATTCATTAAAACAAGGCAGAGGTTTTATTTTACAAATATATTAAATATTTTTGGCCACTGTAGCATTAAACAGTTTAATCAGTAGCACTGTGTTTAAATATTTAATTAAGTGATTTTTTTGGTATACTCCTAGATCCGAGGTGTCAAACTCATTTTAGCCCAGGGGCTGCATGGAGCAAAATCTGTGTAAACGCGGAGCTGGACTATTAAAATCATGGCATTAAAACAAAAAAAAAAATAAGACAAGTTCAGATTGTTTTATTTGTCTTACTTTGTCCTGAATAGATTACAGTAAAAATATAGAAAAAAATACCGGCAGCGGTAAAGTTTAGATCCATGTAGGAAAGAAGAACTAAATAAATTTACAGATGCATAAAAATGTGTTTTTATTTGTATTTTTTTTTAAAGAATTAAGTAATGTTTATGACAACCTTTTTCCAAAGTACAATATAGAATGTGGGATATAACAGGATAATGCATACATTTATCATTTGTTTTCAAAACGGTTACAAAAAAGTGGGACCCTAAAGATTTACTGTGGGATCCCATTTTTAGGACTTGACGGGTTCCCTGGGGCTTCACGGTGGCAGAGGGGTTAGTGCGTCTGCCTCACAATACGAAGTTCCTGGGTTCAAATCCAGGCTCGGGATCTTTCTGTGTGGAGTTTGCATGTTCTCCCCGTGAATGCGTGGGTTCCCTCCGGGTACTCCGGCTTCCTCCCACTTCCAAAGACATGCACCTGGGGATAGGTTGATTGGCAACACTAAATTGGCCCTAGTGTGTGAATGTGAGTGTGAATGTTGTCTGTCTATCTGTGTTGGCCCTGCGATAAGGTGGCGACTTGTCCAGGGTGTACCCTGCCTTCCGCCCGATTGTAGCTGAGATAGGCGCCAGCGCCCCCCGCGACCCCGAAAGGGAATAAGCGGTAGAAAATGGATGGATGGATGGGTTCCCTGGGACTCCATTTTGAAAATTCCTAGTGCCAACACTGATGGAGTATTGGGGAGTGCAAAACAGCAGGAAGCGGCTGAGGCCTGCGGTACGGTTCTAATACTAATCAAATATCGTCCCAGGGGCAAAGAGATCCGGCCCGCGGGCCTTGACTTTAACACCCCTGTACCCCTGGGAGCCTGTACCCAAGTTTGAGACATTTAATGCAGGCTAGAGATGCGTGGATAGGCAATTATGTCATCCGCAACCGCATCACTAAAGTCGTCATCCACCCGAACCAACATTTCATCAAAGCCACACCCGTCCGCCACCTGCCCGTTGTTATATATCTAATATAGACGATGCAAGGCATTAGTGAGGTTAGAAAGTGTAACTCCCTCCAAATAGCACAGACACAATGGCTCTCTTGAACTGATTTATTTGAAGGCTTACTTTACCTTCACATTCACCGTGAAAACTGTAATAAATAAAGCACGTTACAAACGTAAAAATAATAACATGTACAGCATGTGGATCAAACATTTTACCAAATAAAATACAAACAAATACCTAAATGGCCTGCATGCTTCTTTTAGGAGAAAATTGTGATCTTCTGGCTCTTATAGCCCAAACGTTTAAAGTCCTTGTAACACTTTTTAGTCTTTTGCCCTTCTCATTACATCAAAAAAAAAGTGTACTCATAGCCGGAAGTAGCTTCCTTACATCCGTCAACGGACCAAACGAGACACTTCAAAATAAAAGTATGCCCACACACTGTTTCAAATAGTGCTGCTTGTTTTTCGTATGTGGGTAACAACATTTAACTATTTATAAATGGTTGATTTCTATAGGCTAGTAAGGTAAAGTGTTGTACCTGACAAGTGTGGGCTACCTTGCATCTGCAGCCTTCATCAGAGGTGTCACTTGATGTTAGCGTGACGTTGTCTGTGACGTGTTACATGGATTGCACCATCAAGAGTTGTCAGGTACAACACTTTACCTACTAGCCTATATAAATCAACCATTTATAAATACACGTCAGTAGGCTAAATGAACCTCTTCAACATAACATTTAACTATGTATAATGTAGCGGCTGGCTACGGGGTGTTAGCCAATGACTTTGGCTGGGGGCGGGACTTCCGGGAGAGATAGGGAAGTGACGTTGTGAACAGGAAGTGAGAGTTCGAGTTGTCCCGGTAAAAGCGTTAGAGACATGAGAGCTGTTGTGTGGTTGTATTACATCTTGTGCAATAAAGACAAGACAAACGAAGAAGTTGTATGAGCCTACATTCCTGGGATTATTACAATATATATTTCCGAATTGGTTCAACCGCCACCCGCCCGAATCTATTTAAAATCTATTTTTTCGTCATGTCACCCGCCCGACCCGCGGTTTATCCGCGGACTCCGCGGTTGTGACCGCAAACCGCGCATCTCTAATGCAGGTACTCATTCACTCTTGTAATGTAGCCAAGTCATAAGATGACATTAATCACAAGGTATTCTCTATGATTGACACAAACCCAGCACATACTTAGTCTAAATATGCCCTAAATCAACAATTATTGTGTGAATTAAAATGTTTCACACTGGTAGGGATGGATTATTTCACATTTGAACCAATATGATACCAACTCATGGTACCTGGGAATTGATATCAGTACCTAACAATACACATTGTGTTCATTTAATAATAAAAATATTTTTTTAATGTAACATTTAACACCGAGTTGATGATAATTGTACTGTCCAGTTTTTCTAGCTTGATTTCTTACACTTCTTAGTCTCATTTGCAAGTATACAATCATTTCAGTTAGTCCTAGTTGTGTTACTGTGTCGTCTTTTGCCATTACATTGAATGTGCCAGTATTCTCTTTTGTTGAGTCCAAAACGTTTATACTATAAGTATTGTATGCATCACACACTAGCTGTGCATCTTAGTTGGGAGTAGTTAGACATGATCTACAATTAAATTTGTCGCCAACAAAATATTTGTCAACACAGTCGTGACATCATCACTCGTGTTTCTCCGAAGGGACACGAGTCAGCCCTGCCACTCGCATCAACATACCGTTTTAAGTGTTGGTTTTGCACTTTTCCTGTCCTCACTATTAAATAGAAAAACATTTATTAGTTATTACAATTTTTGGAACAGCCTAATGAGGAGCGTAATTCCAGTACAAATAAAAATTTATGAAAAAATGTCATCAATTTAAAAGCTGATGGCTAATTTAAAGCCACTGAACATGTGTATGCTTTATTATCCGACTCGGCCTAGTTTTCATTAACACATTTGAAGGGGTTGAAATGGCCATGTAAAGTCGTCAATGCTAATCTGTAGCATGTATATGGCATATCCAATTGAAATTAGCATTGAGCTAGCGTGAAAATGGAGGCTTACTTTTGAGGGTTTTCTATCAGGCAGGCTTGCTTTGTTAGCATGGACAATTGCAACGTTACTTAAAGCAATGTTTTTCAACCACTATGCTGTGAGATTCAGTCTAACGTGGCGTCAGAGATGTCATTTCACCTATTTGGGTTAAAAATATTTTTTGCAAACCGGTAATTATAATCCGCAAATAACGTGCGGTTGAGTGTCTGTGCTGTCTAGAGCGCGGCAGAGTAACTGTGTAAGACTATTCCATATCTGTAGGTGGCAGCAGGTAGCTAATTGCTTTTTTTTGATTGATTCATTGAAACTTTTATTAGTAGATTGCACAGTTCAGTACATATTCAGTACAATTGACCACTAAAACTGAGTATGGGTTGAAAAGGATTTGCAAATCATTGTATTCCGTTTATATTAACATCCAACACAATTTCCCAACTCATATGGAAATGGGGTTTGTATGTCAAAAGGCTGCACAAGCCACAACAACATCCTTGGCTCAGATACCAAATATCAATAACTATGATTTAAAATGTTCCTATCATTACACCCCTATATAGATTATTGGTGGAGTTGGATTTCATGCAAAACTGGTAGGCCTATTCTTGCAGGACTGCAATCTATTTGTGGTGTTGCAAGCTAAAAGGCATCATTGTCTAATTTGCATAATTGACCATGACGCGTGTGCATGTAATCGTAGTGAACTCTGTCAGGGAGAGGGATAACTTTGTGGGAAATGTAAAGGTACAAGAAAAGCAAAAAATAAATTACTAATATTTTCCCGTCACTGAACAATCGAGAGCAATCAACCGCAGCATCTGTTGCTCGTTGAGAAGAGTGATCCGTGCTTTTATGTCAGTCTCAAAAAATGTTACTTAGCACTTTTTTAATGCAGCAGTTGTTAATGAGCTATTGCTTTGAGACCCCTGCTCTTGAATGCAGCAAAGACTCGCTAAATTGGCACTACTAATTTCTCCTGCTATGTTTTCTTATTCTCTGGCAGACCATGTGTTTATGAGATGGGTCAAAAAGCCCACTTAGTGCCGGATCTATTTTTGTGCTCTATCTTTGACAATTATTGATTATGAACAATAATTCAATACAATTGACAATTAGTTTATGGATTATTGCACCCATTCCTATTCACGAGTGTCTACAAACGTACCAAGTCAACA
>NC_084617.1:25946347-26146347 GCF_033978795.1 Nerophis ophidion
CAAGCTAACTCCCAGTCTCCAACAAAGATTAGCTAACTTATAGATGCTAACAAATGTGAGCTAACTTACAGATGCTAACTCAGAGATAGCAGAGGTAAGCTACATTCCAGATGTGTGAAGTGAAGTGAATTATATTTATATAGCGCTTTTCTCTAGTGACTCAAAGCACTTTACATAGTGAAAGCCAATATTTAAGTTACATTTAAACCAGTGTGGGTGGCACTGGGAGCAGGTGGGTAAAGTGTCTTGCCCAAGGACACAACGGCAGTGACTAGGATGGTGGAAACGGGACTCGAACCTGCAACCCTCAAATTGCTGGCACAGCCACTCTACCAACCGAGCTATACCGCCCTATGCTATGCTAACAAAAGTAAGCTAACTCCCAGACTAACAAAGATTAGCTAACTCTCAGGTCTTAACTCACAGATGTTAACTAAGATAAGATATCTCCACATTAAATGTAACTCAACTCTTAATGCTAAAAAAATGTAAGTAAACTCACAGATGCTAACAAACGAAAGCTAACGCTGCCTCTAACAAGGATTAGGTAACTCAGGTGCTATCTTACGATATTTCACACATTAGCACATGTAACCCATCTGCCACATGCTAAAACATGTAAGCTAACTCATAAAGGTAAGCTACCTCCCAGACGCTAACAAATGCATGCTAACCCACACATGTTAAAGATAAGTTAATTTACAGATGCTAACCAAGATAAACTATCTTATAGATGCTGTCACGCCAAATTTCTTCCCAGCCCGAAGACATTTGGCGTGACAGCCCCTCTAATGCCTGAAGGACCCCAATGGGGGTTGAAGGACCTTAAAGCAGCCCACACAGCCGCCTGTTTTAAAAGCAGTATAATTGGCTGATTGCCATTGGTGAAAAATAAAGGTGAGGAAAAATTTTTAGCATTCCAGTATGCTAACCTTTCAAGCTATTTTTGCTTTGCAAATTTTGCAGCTGTAACCCTTAAGAGTCATATAAGTGAATTATATTTATATAGCGCTTTTTTCTCTAGTGACTCAAAGCGCTTTACATAGTGAAACCCAATATCTATTTTTTATATTTAAACCAGTGTGGGTGGCACTGAGAGCAGGTGGGTAAAGTGTCTTGCACAAGGACACAACGGCAGTGACTAGGATGGCTGAAGCGGGGATCGAACCTGCAACCCTCAAGTTGCTGGCACGGCCGCTCTACCAACCGAGCTATACCGCCTAACTTGGTATTATCATACCCTCATTGGGGTCCTTCAGGCATTAGAGGGGTTTTCACGCCAAATATATTCCAAGGGGAAGGTTTGTGCAGGGGGGAAGAAATTTGGCGTGACAATACCAACCTTCAATGACCTTTGACCTCCCCCAGTGGACAAGTCCGACTACATGGTGGGCAGCTACGGCCCCAAGCCCGGCGAGGAGTACGAGTTCCTGACCAGCGCAGAAGAGGCGCCCAAAGGCATGTTGGCGCGCGGCACGTACAACGTCAAGTCCAAGTTCACCGACGACGACAAACACGACCATCTGTCCTGGGAGTGGAGCCTCAGCATCAAGAAGGACTGGAAAGATTGACCTCCTTCCTTTTCCTCGCCATTCCTTCTTTTGTCTTTCATGTTTTCTTCTAAGTATCAAACCTGCAAATTGAGAATGGAAAAAATAACTGCACAAAAGTCCAATTTTGTTTTGGTGTCAGTCATCCAAAAAGTTATGATTTAATTTGTTTTTAGATCACCTCCTCTGCCTTTGTGTGTGTGTGTGTGTGTGTGTACGTGTGCGTGCGCGCGCTTCTTGCTGCTCATTTTTTGCTAAATGATTTAGAATTCAGGTCACCTTTACCTCCTAAAGGTTAACAAATCTGCGTGTTTGGCAGCTGCTGTGTGGCCTTCAAACTCACTGGAACGGGACTGTCGTTAGACTTCCTGTTGCAAGTTCCTTATATGGTCATTCCAAACATTGGCTGCGCCTCCTTTTCCTGAACATCAGCAAGTCAAAGTTATTTTCTTAGTGTTTTTCTTCCAAGGACAGCAGATCTATTTCTATCTTTTCGCCTGCTTTGGGTACATGTAATTCACAAATAAAGTGTTCAAATCCTCTTTCATAACAATAATGCATTATTTCTTCGTCAGTGTGTTCTGTCGTCCTGCAATGCATGCTGGGGGAAAATGGGATTCGGCACAGTAGTTTGGCAATTCATAAGAGGTGATATGTTGCAGCGTGATTAAGGAACAGGCGGAGGATTAAAAGATTATTTAACCCTCTGGGGATATTTTAATTATCAAGCCAAACAGGACACAATTATTTCAGCTTTCAAAAGACATAAAATAATTTTCTTTTTGGCGTTTTCGTTCAGATTTCTCAAAAAAAATGACTCCCTAAAAGTATCACATGTAATATATATTTAATTTACTTTGATCTTCTAAAAAAGCATTTTGATCAATAATGTCGCATGTTTAAATTAGTAAAACGATGTATGCTAACATAATAGTACAACATTTAAAACTAATAAGTACTGAAAACCAACATTTGATCACAAGACCTTCAAAAGCTTAAAATTAATTATTACAAGTTAGGGATTTTTGTTGGTATTTTTATTTGAATGTTTTATTTATGTTTGAGACATCTGAGCAAAAAAAAAAAGTGGGGAAATAAATCCCAAATATTTTATCCTTACAATATTGTTAATATTATTTTACATGAAATAACCGTCCTTGAATCATGATTTTTTTTTAACTCCCCTGAGGGTTAAATCCCCTTTCCAGACACTCCATGTTTGTGAGTAATAATCTGCATCTCGGCTTGAAACAAGACGACTTGATTACGGCCCCTTGAGGCAGGGGTCAAAGGTCACTTGTGGCTCTTCCTGCTCTTGCCGGCGTTGATGTCGCTCTTGGTCTTCTGCAGGCGAGAGAAGATCTCCTTGAAGAGGGTCTTGTACTCAGGCGTGTTCTGCCCCAGGCGCTGGTCCACCTGCTCCACCTGCCTGCTGATGCCCTCCAGGGCTTCTGGCGTGGAGGGGGTGTAAGGGGGAGTGGGCGGGGCCCGCGCCTCCTCCGCCACGGCCAGGCTGTAGTCCTTGATGGAGGGGTCCCTGGACACGGGTCGGGAGGTCTGCACCTCGGCGTGACAAAGGTCGTCTTGGTGGCGCCGACACTTGCCCAGCAGCTCCTCGTACTTCTCCAGCAGGGCGTGGTACTGCTCGTCCACCTCGCTCAGGATGGACATTCCTCGCTTGCGTCCCGCCTGCCGCCTGCCCGGGGGGTCGCGGATGCTGATGGCGTTCAGAGCCGTGTCGCTGCAGCTTTTCCTCACGGGCGCTCCCGCCTCGCCCACCGCCTCCGAAGCCGCCGCGCCGTCCTCGTCGGGCGTGTCCGTCTCCGGCCCGTTGCCGAGCAGAGACTCCATGCCGTCCTCCGTCAGACTCACCCTGGACTTCCTCAGCAGCTGCATCTCACGGAGCTCCGCCTCCAGCTCCCGAACCCGCAGCTGGCAGCCCTCGGCGCCCAGGAGACGCTCCTCCAAGCGTACAAACTCCTGCAGCACGGCGGCGCACTCGCGCTCCGCTCCTTCGCGCTTGGAGCGCTCGGCGGACACGGCGGCGCGCAGAGACGAGACCACGCCTCTCAGACGCTCGTTCTCCTCCTCGGCCGGCTGTCGCTCGGCCAAATCCACGCTGCCCGGGTTGGCCAGCAGGAAGCCGTCCTCGTAGCTTCAGAAAAACAAAGAAGAAAGACGGTGACGCATCGTGTGGCTCGTGGAATAAAAAGGAACTCTTCTGGAAATAAAAGCTAAATGAAAGTGAAATAGAAGCCCAATAAAAGTGGACTTAAAATGTTGTACAACTGAAAAAAGGGAATAAAAGCTAAATACCATATTTCCTTGATTTCCGCAGGGCATATAGTATGCGCCTGCCTTGAATTACTGCCGGGTCAAACTCGCTTTCCAAAATAATTAGCGCATGCTTAGTATTACCGCCTGGTCAAACTCGTGACGTCACGAGTGACACTTCCCCTTTCATCATTTTCAAAATGGAGGAGGCTGATTTCAATACCGGTCATTTGAAATCGCATAAAGGGAAGAAGATTAAGAGCTATTCAGTAGGATTTAAGGTCCAAGCTTACATCACACTCAAATTTTTACTGCATGCCTTTGGTAAGTGCCGGAGTGAGAAGAGGTTTTAAAATAATTAGCGCCCCGGCGGCAATTCAAGGAAATACGGTAGTTAAATAAAAGTGGACTAAAGGTGTAATACAAGTTATTATAAAATATGCTAAGTATAAAAAGTGACATCGTGTGATACGAGTCAGGAAAGAGGACTCAAAATGTAATAAAAGGGATTCAAAGCGCAATAAAAGTGGACTAAATGTGTAATAAAAAGGTAGTAAAAGTGTAATAAAAGAATAATAAGTGTAATAAGAGTAAAACATGTAAGTGTAAAAAAAAGTGTAGTAGAAATATTTTAAGTGCAATAAAAGTGTACAAAAGTTTTCTAAAATTGTAGATAAAGTGTTATAGAAGTGTAGTAAAGGTAGAGTAAAAGTGTAATTCAGTGTTCTAAAAATGTAGTACAAGTGTACTGAAGGTATAGTTAGTGTAATAAGTGTACTAAAGCATACCAAAGTGTTGTAAAAGTGTAGTAAGTGTTGTAAAAGTGTATTAAAGCGTTCTAAAAGCGTACTTAAGTGTAGCACAAGTGTACTAAAGTGTTCTAAAAGTGTAGTAAAGGTCTTGAATGAGTTTACTAGTGTTCTAAGTCTACTTAAGTGTAGCACAAGTGTACTAAAGAGTTCTAAAAGTGTAGTAAAAGTATTGTATGAATTTACTTGTGTTCTAAAAGTGTAGTACAAGTGTTCTAAAAGTGTAGTAAAGGTGTACTGAAGTGTCTTAAAAGCGTACTAAAGTGTTCTAAGTGTAGTATGAGTTTACTAAAGTGTTCTAAAAGTGTACTAAAGTGTTCTTAAGTATACTAAAGTGTTCTAAAAGTGCAGTAAACATGTAGTAAACATTTAGTAAGTGTACTAAAGCGTACTAGTGTTCTAAAAGTGTACTAACGTGTTCTACAAATGTTTTAAAAGTGCAGTACAAATGTTGTAAAAGTAACCTAAAGTATTCTAAAAGTGTACTTAAGTGTTCTAAAAGTGTAGTATGAGTTTACTTAAGTGCTCTAATAGTGGACTTAAGTGTAGTAAAAGTGTTCTGTAAGTGTAGTAAAGTGTTCTAAAAGCGTAGTAAAAGTGTTCTTAAGTGTCCTAAAGGTGTACTTAAGTGTCCTAAAGGTGTACTTAAGTGTCCTAAAGGTGTACTTAAGTGTCCTAAAGGTGTACTTAAGTGTCCTAAAGGTGCACTAAAATGTTCTAAAAGTGTACTAAAGTGTTCTAAAAGTGTAGTAAAAGTGGTCTAAAGTGTTCTAAAAGTATAGTAAAAGTGCAGTAAACATGTAGTAAAAGTCTAGTAAAAGTGTAGTTAATGTGTAGTAAAAATGTATCAGGTGTAGTACAAGTGTAGTAAATGTGTAGTTCAAAAGTAGTAAAATAATATTAAAAGTGTAATTATGGAGGAAAAAGTGAAATAAAAATGTAATAAGTGTAGTAAAAGTGTACTGAAGTAATAGTGTTTTAAAAGTGTAGTAAAAATGTATTAAGTGTACTAAAGTGTTTTAAAAGTGCAGTACAAATGTTGTAAAAGTAACCTAAAGTATTCTAAAAGTGTACTTAAGTGTTCTAAAAGTGTAGTATGAGTTTACTTAAGTGCTCTAATAGTGGACTTAAGTGTAGTAAAAGTGTTCTGTAAGTGTAGTAAAGTGTTCTAAAAGTGTACTTAAGTGTTCTAAAAGTGTAGTATGGGTTTACTTAAGTGCTCTAATAGTGTACTTAAGTGTAGTAAAAGTGTTCTGTAAGTGTAGTAAAGTGTTCTAAAAGCGTAGTAAAAGTGTTCTTAAGTGTCCTAAAAATGTACTTAAGTGTCCTAAAGGTGTACTTAAGTGTCCTAAAGGTGTACTTAAGTGTCCTAAAGGTGCACTAAAATGTTCTAAAAGTGTATTAAAGTGTTCTAAAAGTGTAGTAAAAGTGGTCTAAAGTGTTCTAAAAGTATAGTAAAAGTGCAGTAAACATGTAGTAAAAGTCTAGTAAAAGTGTAGTTAATGTGTAGTAAAAATGTATCAGGTGTAGTACAAGTGTAGTAAATGTGTAGTTCAAAAGTAGTAAAATAATATTAAAAGTGTAATTATGGAGAAAAAGTGAAATAATTTAATAAGTGTAGTAAAAGTGTACTGAAGTAATAGTGTTTTAAAAGTGTAGTAAACATTTATTAAGTGTACTAAAGTGTTTTAAAAGTGTAGTGAAAATTGAATAAGCGTAGTAAAAGTGTACTAAAGTGTTTTAAAAATGTAGCAAAATGTAAGTGTGGTAAAAGTGAACTAAAGTGTTTTGAAACTAGTAAAAGTGTAGTAAATGTTCTAAAAGAGTACTAAAAGTGTAGTAAGTGTTCTAAAAGTGTAGTAAGTGTTATAAAAGTGTAATAAAAATTTTATAAAAGTGGAGTGAAAACGCAATAAAAGTAGTAAACATGTACTAAAGTTTTTAAAAAGTGTAGTAAGTGTAGTAAAAGTGTACTAAAGTTTTTAAAAAGTGTAGTAAGTGTAGTAGAAGTGTACTACAGTTTTTAAAAAGTGTAGTAAGTGTAGTAAAAGTGTACTAAAGTTTTTAAAAAGTGTAGTAAGTGTAGTAAAAGTGTACTGAAGTTTTTAAACAGTGTAGTAAAAGTTTCACCTTGGTGCAGTGCACAGTTCTTTAAGGCAAGGAAAGGAGTGGACTGTCTTGCGTCGTTCTTTTCGCTCTCTGAGGACCCTCAGCTCCTCTAAAGTTCTCAGCTCCTCCACTCGTGTGGTCAGACTGTCCACCTGACCCTGCAACGTCTCCATGGTGCCCGTCAACCTGCAGCGCGCACACGCGCGCACACACACACACACACACACACACACACACACACACACACACACACACACACACACACACACACACACAGTTATGTGATTTCAGGTAGAGTAATGATAATCACAGATCTACAAGGATTAGCAACTCAAGCAGCAGCTCAGAACAAAGACCCACGTCAAGTTGCTGATCATGAGAGTTCTCAGGGGGAAATGGCGGATTATGGATATGCTAATATGCTAAGTAGCAGGTAGTGTACTAGGTCAAGCACTGAATGTGTATGTACTGCTGAGATGTTTGTAACCTGGCACGATGCAGCTGTGCTAGTGTTGTTATGTACATCATCAACATCACAATACTGTCAAACACAGCAGTGTTGCCAGATGGGAAATGACAAATTATCATACCAAAAATGATTGTATTTTGAAGAAAACTTTGATACATAAACTATATTGCCAAAAGTATTTGGCCACCCACCCAAATGATGAGGATCAGCTGTCCTAATCACTTGGCTCGGCCACAGGTGTATAAAATCAAGCACTTAGGCATGGAGACTGTTTCTACAAACATTTGTGAAAGAACGGGACACTCAGTGATTTCCAGCGTGGAACTGTCATAGGATGCCACCTGTGCAACAAATCCAGGTGTGAAATTTCCTCGCTACTAAATATTCTTAAGTCAATTGTCGGCTTTATTATAAGAATATGGAAGAGTTTGGGAACAACAGCAACTCAGCCACCAAGTGGTAGACCAAATACACTGACAGGGGTCAGCGGATGCTAAAGCGCATAGTGCAAAGACTTTCTGCACAGTCAGTTGGTACAGAGCTCCAAAACTTCATGTGACCTTCCAATTAGCCCACGTACAGTACGCAGAGGGCTTCATGGAATGGGTTTCCATGGCCGAGCAGCTGCATTTAAGCCATACATCACCAAGTCCAATGCAAAGTGTGGGATGCAGAGGTGTAAAACACGTCGCCACTGGACTCTAGAGCAGTGGAGGCACCTTCTCTGTAGTGATGAATCATATTTCCATCTGACAATCTGATGGACGAGTCTGGGTTTGGAGGTTGCCAGGAGAACTACATTTCGGACTGCATTGTGCCGAGTGTGATATTTGGTGGAGGAGAAATTATGGTGTGGGGTTGTTTTTCAAGAGTTGGGCTTGGTCTCTTAGTTTCAGTGAAAGGAACTTTGAATGCTCCAGGGTACCAAAACATTTTAGACAATTCCATGCTCCCAACCTTGTGGGAACAGTTTGGAGTAGGCCCCTTCCTATTCCAACATGACTGTGCACCACAAGGTCCATAAAGACATGAATGACAGAGTCTGGTGTGGATGAACTCGACTGGTCTGCACAGAGTCCTGACCTGAACCCGATAGAACACCTTTGGTATGAAATAGAACGGAGACTGAGAGCCAGGGCTTCTCCACCAACATCAGTGTGTGACCTCACCAATGCGCTTTTGGAAGAATGGTGGTGACATGTTTGTTTCAGGACAATTAGCCTTGGAGACTTTGTATGTGTAAGTAATAAGCAACTATAATTATTTGATACTTCTTTATATTGACCAATGTGGTGTTTTTACCTGCAATATTGTTCAATGATTATTACGTATGTCTAGCTTGGGTGCACATTGTGTGCTTAACTGTTGTGTAGCTGCTAGCTCTCTATTTTAGTAATATCATTTACTTTTTGTAAATGAGGTTACTAAAATAGAGAATAAATTATGTGCTAATCAGAGGACATTTAGATGTCAACTGTCTTTCCAGCTTTCACAAGTAAACACTCTGCAGGACTGCTTGTATCGAACATGATATCAAACACAAGTACACACTCTGCAGGACTACTTGTATCAAACAAGTACACACTCTGCAGGACTACTACAATCGAACATGATATCAAACACAAGTACACACTCTGCAGGACTACTTGTATCGCACATGATATCACAAACAAGTAAACGCTCTACAGGACAGCTTATATCGCATATGATATCACACAAGTAAACACTCTCCAGGACTGCTTGTATCGCACATGATATCACACACAAGTAAACACTCTGCAGGACTGCTTGTATCGCACATGACATCACACACAAGTAAACATGCTGCAGGACAGCTTGTATCACATATGATATCCCACACAAATAAACACGCTGCAGGACTGCTTGTATCGCACATGATATCACACACAAATAAACACTCTGCAGGACTGCTTGTATCACACATGATATCACACACAAGTAAACACTCTGCAGGACTGCTTGTATCGCACATGATATCACATACACAAGTAAACACTCTGCAGGACTACTTGTATCACACATGATATCACACACAAGTAAACACTGCAGGACTGCTTGTATCGCACATGATATCACGCAAAAGGAAACACTCTGCAGGACTGCTTGTATCGCACATGATATTACACACAAGTAAACACTCTTGAGGACAGCTTGTATTGCACATGACAGCACACACAAGTAAACACTGCAGGACTGCTTGTATCGCACACGATATCACACAAAAGGAAACACTGCAGGACTGCTTGTATCGCACATGATATTACACACAAGTAAACACTCTTCAGGACAGCTTGTATCGCACATTGTAGCACACAAGAAAACACGCTGCAGGACAGCTTGTATCGCACATGATATCCCATACAAACATGCTGCAAGACTGCATGTGTCAAATGATATCTCACACAAGTAAACACCCTGCAGGATTGCTTGTATCGCAAATTTTACATGCGAGCCAATATCATCCACGACTCGTTTTTTATTGCTAACATACCGATAGCAGCTATCAATATCAATTTAGGACATCTATAGTGTTTGCTAATAGAAAGAGGGTGAAAGGATATTACAAACAATAACTATGTTACTATCTGGCAACGCTGGCGTGGACAAACACAGCTCATTAGCATTTAAGCTGTAGCTCATTAGCATTAAAACTATGGATCATTAGCATTAGAGGTACAGCTCTTTAGCATTAAAGCTACAGACACATAAATCAGTGTTTACTATACAGTATGTTCACTAAAAGCACTTTGGAGATGTTGTGCCACACCCTTGTAATATGTTATTGTGGAAGTATATGAAAATAATATGGAACCTTAATAATCCATCCATCCATCCATTTTCTGCCGCTTATTCCCCTTGGGGTCGCGGGGAGCGCTGGTGCCTATCTCAGCTACAATCGGGCGGAAGGTGGGGTACACCCTGGACAAGTCGCCATCTCATAATAGTAATAGTTATAATGATGATGCAAGAAGCTCACCTATCTATTTTCTGCTGCGAGGCCTTGCTCTCCAGCACCAGCTTCTCATTAGTGATCTCCAACTCTCTGGCGGTCACGTCCAGCTGCTCGTAGACTTTGGCGTGCTGCTCGTTCATGTCTCGCAACATCTCCAGCTGCTTGGACAGGTACTGCACGAGGAAGACCAGTCCTGATTTAGTCTGAACGCTACTTGACGGTCCAATCACATGCTCCAAATATTATCCTTTAAAAAAATGGGGTTTGCTTTCCCGAACCACACGACTTTGTGTAGTTTGTGTTAACTTTGTTAGGCTGCGTATTTGCTGCTAGAAGTGTGTGTACCTCGATCTCCTGCACTTGCTCCTCGTTGTTGACGTACATCTGCTGCAGGGAGTCCTCCAGCTCCTTGTTGCGCTCCAGGAGAGTTTTACCCAGCTCGGCTGCCAGGTGCAAGTCTGGTGGGAGAGCACAAAGCCATTCTAAAGATCAACAATGAGGGAAAAGATGCAGCCAGGAGACAAAACA
Source organism: Nerophis ophidion (assembly GCF_033978795.1). Classification (NCBI taxonomy): domain Eukaryota; kingdom Metazoa; phylum Chordata; class Actinopteri; order Syngnathiformes; family Syngnathidae; genus Nerophis; species Nerophis ophidion. The sequence goes on from NC_084617.1 coordinate 25,957,061, forward strand.
CACGTACAAAGCTGTGAGGCACAGATGTAGCATGCTAACATTAGCATGCTATTTTTTTTTTTTTGTGGTAATTTTGTGTCATATAATTTGGTACTTATCATATAGTTATTGTTAGCATGTTAACCTTAGAATGTTAGCAAGCTAACATTAGCTTGCTTACCTTTTTTGTGAATTTTACAACCGTTTAACCCAGAACCATATAACTTGAAATTTGACATATACTTACTGTTAGCATACAAACATCTTTGTTGCAGAATTTGCAACCGTTTTCCCCAGAGTCATTTAACTTGGTACTTGATATATGCTAACTGTTAGCATGCCAATATTGACATGCCAAATTTTTTTAGACTAATTTTGCAGCCCTTTACCTGAACCATTTAACTTGGTACTTAACATTTGCTAACTGCTAGCGTGCTAATCTTTTTTGTTAATTTTACAACCATTTACCCGAGTCACGTAACGTGGTATTTGAAAGGTGCTTACTCTTAGCATGCAAACTTTTTTATTTGCAAATTTTTCAACCGTTTACCCCAAAGTCATATAAATTGTTACCTGACATACGCTAACTGTTGCCATGCTAACATTGACATGCCAACTTTTTATTTTACTGATTTTCCAACCGTTTACCCGAGTCATATAACTTAGTTTTTGCCATCGTATAATTGTCAGTATGCTAAACTTAGCGAATAACATGCCAACATGTTTCTGTTAAGTTTGCAACGGTTTACCCCAGAGTCATATAACTTGGTACTTGACATATGCCAATTGTTAACATATTAATATTAACATGCTAACTTTTTTTTGTGCTAATTTTACAATTGTTTACCCCAGAGTCATAAAGATTGGTACTTGAAATACAGTATACTTACTATTAGCATGCTAACTTTTCTGTTACGTGTTAAGTGGTGGCTAAGTGATAGCTCACTAACGGTAACATGCAAACATTAACATGCTAACTTTTTTTTGCTTGTTTGGTAACCGTTCACCGCTTCACTTCGGTACTTGACATCTATTAGCTGTTAGCATGCTAAACACACTGTTAGCATGCGAACCTGTGCAAGCTAACATGCCAACATTACCATGCTAATATTTTTAGCTGATTTTTCCGCCGTACACCTCAGAGTCACGTAACTTGGTACTTGACAACTCAGTCCTTCTCAAATAGTGCGGCACGGTTCGATGCCGAGGGGGTGCGTATGACCCTGGGAAACATGCTTTTTTTTTTTGCTGTACCAGAATATGATGAAGCACTTGGCTTTACTGTAACCAAGGTGGGGAACGAGGAAAGCCCAGTGTGTTTACTTTATGTTTTGCAGAGGTAATATTATAACACTTTTATAGACAAACTAGATGAGGTAATTCCTGAAGGAATTGCGTGTAATGCTCTAGTGCTAAAGTTGAATTGAAATCCTGGATTTTTTTTTAGAATTGTTGAAAGGGAGCACATACAGGCGAAATATTTTGAAGTTGGAACAGTTTGAATCAGATGAAAAAAGTGGGAGTTATGGAACTTTGAAGAATGCCCTATTGATTTTACTGGGAATTTCCCCCAAATCTTGGAGTTTCGGGAAAAGCGGGAATTTTTTTGAAAATGGTAAAAAAAAAAAAGAATGTAGTGAATGAGTTGAAATGGTTGGTGTTAAGATTTGTCAAATCAGTCGAGCGATGTTGAAGTAGTAACATGTTGATTGAGAAATGGTGTTATGGAATTCTTCGAATTTCGGGAAAACCAAGTATTTTTCAGTTCAAAAAAACCCTTCCGTTTTTGTCATGGTTAAGAATAATGTTTTGACGGTGGAACGGTGGACATGCGTTGAAAAATGTGGAAGGAGTAGTCGCCAGAAAAAAGGGTGGAAATAGGGCTTTGGAAAACCAGGAATTCTGGAAAAACCGGGAATTTTTTCAAATTTGGAAAAAATGTAGTTCAAATTTCCTGTGTGGTGGAATGAGTTGAATGTGGAATGGTTTCAATCGGTTGAACAATGTGGAAATGGTGGAAGTTTAAAAAAATGCCCAATTCATTTTGAATTTGAAAAATGTCCCGGAAAACTTGGAATTCTGGGAAAGCCCGTGATTCCCGAATAGGCTGAACAGTTTGAAGTTGGAACACTTTGAATCGGGTGAAAAATGTGGAAGGTAGAGCATGCCATAATCTGGAGAAGAAGAAGAAGTTTAATGAATAGATGCATTTTGGTGTAGAAAACCATATGTGTGAATGCTGTGGAGCATTCACACAATTATACTACTTATAGTCCCCGTGGTAGGGGTGGGATCATATTTTCTTCTTTCTAGGGTGGGCGTAAATTATTTTTAGAAGCACTGTTTTAACCTGTGTCATCAGTTATGTGACTGCAAAGTTTTGGCGTGCAAAATTTGCAAAAAGTGCTTGAAAAGTTAGCATGTTAATGAGGCTTTCCTCCATCTTGATCCTGTGTAGAGTAAAGGCAAGATGAATGCAACAAATCTTGGACTGGAGGAGTTCTTACTAGGAATGTGCTGATCAATGGCCACTGACCAGTATTGGTCCAAAAGTATGTGACCGCCTTTGCCAATGAATGCCGATCACAAACACAGATCCCCTCTGACTGACTATCTATTTTTAGTCCCCTAGCTGACTAGCAACTCTCTATGAGTCTACATACACAGTGTGGAGCCGCTCATTTAAGTTAATAATAATATTGCCGAGCCCTAGAACACATGCCCAGTAAACAATTACAGCAGGCAGAGGGAAAGTAAGAGGTTTTTTTACATTAGTGGACATGACTGCAGCTTGTATAATACGAACAGTAGAAGAAGAAGGCCTGAGTGGCTGAAGTGTTAATGAACTGGTGAGAGAGCACCTCCCACGTCCCATGCAGCCTCACACTACTCCGCAAAGAACATTTATTGACTTTCTGTCGCTTCCACGACTACTTGGTGCTCGGCGATATGAGACGCTCACGTTTATTCACCGTGCTACGTCATCTCTGCACACGAGAGATGAGAATGACCTCGTTGCGTAACTGCACTGCAATGCATTCTGGGTCACATTCACGCTGGAGGACAAGTTGGTATTAGCTGCGAGGCTGAGGAGGTCTGGGCTGGTCTGGTGTTCCTTAATCAGATCAAGCCGGCAGGGCTTAATGATTTTCAGACTTTGAGATGTGGCATACATAGATGTATATATATATATGTATATATATATATATATATATATATATATATATATATAATATATATATACACACACACACACACACACAGTGGACAGAATCCACCTGGCTCTTCATGTACAAATGATGAGGTCATCAGGAGAAGTGTTGCTGCCGAGGCCAGCTCTGCAGAGAGACACTCAGCACATTCACACTGGTTGAAATGCATCCGTGTGTTAGAGAGAGTCGCCAGAACGCACACACTTGCACCCTTTCAACAAGATCAAAGAGTATGTGCTCAATTACAACTACAGATTAACCCGATTATCTGCGCTGGTTTTTGTCATTTTGACATATATCGGCCTCTGTTTATCAGTATTTCAGCAGATACAATACATACACATATGACACCAGTATTGGAAACATAATCATTACAACCTGCATGTGAAGAGTTCCCTTTTTATTCCCCCTGCAGCGCTTATTATATAAGCACAGAAGAAAAGGCAGCAGCTCACACATTCTCATACTTTCTGTAACATCTAGGAAGAAATGATGTCAGCCAGCTTGAAAATTGTTTCAACTATAATCTACGACAGGGATGTTCAACGTCATCATGAAGAGGGCACCAGTTTCAAGAGCCCGAGAGCTCGAGGCCGGACATCGAAATGTGGATGTTTTGTCAGGAAGTGCCTCCGCAGGCTACATTCCTTAGAGACTTAGTTTATTTTATTACAAAGTAAACACATGGGCTTTCACATTGTACTGTAGTGTTGTCCCGATACCAATATTGTGGTACCGGTCCGGTACCAAAATGTATTTTGATACTTTTCTAAACAAAAGGGGACCACAAAAAATGGCATTATTGGCTTTATTTTAACAAAAAAATCTTAGGGTACATTAAACATATGTTTCTTTTTGCAAGTTTGTCCTTCAATAAAATAGTGAACATACAAGACAACTTGTCTTTTAGTAGTAAGTAAGCAAACAAAGGCTCCTAATTAGTCTGCTGACGTATGCAGTAAGACATTGTGTCATTTATCATTCTATTTTGTCAAAACTATAAAGGACAAGCTGTAAAAATGGATTATGAATCTACTTGTTTATTTACTGTTAATATCCATCCATCCATCATCTTCCGCTTATCCGAGGTCGGGTAGCGGGGGCAGCAGCCTAAGCAGGGAAGCCCAGACTTCCCTCTCTCCAGCCACTTCGTCTAGCTCTTCCCGGGGGATCCCGAGGCGTTCCCAGGCCAGCCGGGAGACGTAGTCTTCCCAACGTGTCTTGGGTCTTCCCCGTGGGTTCCTACCAGCTGGACGTGCCCTAAACACCTCCCTAGGGAGGCGTTCGGGTGGCATCCTGACCAGATGCCCGAACCACCTCATCTGGCTCCTCTCGATGTGAAGGAGCAGCGGTTTTACGTTGAGCTCCTCCCGAATGACAGAGCTTCTCACCCTATCTCTAAGGGAGAGCCCCGCCACACGGCGGAGGAAACTCATTTCGGCCGCTTGTACCCGTGATCTTATCCTTTCGGTCATGACCCAAAGCTCATGACCATAGGTGAGGATGGGAACGTAGATCGACCGGTAAATTGACAGCTTTGCCTTCCGGCTCAGCTCCTTCTTCACCACAACGGATCGGTACAGCGTCCGCATTACTGAAGACGCCGCACCGATCTGCCTGTCGATCTCACGATCCACTCTTCCCTCACTTGTGAACAAAACTCCTAGGTACTTGAACTCCTCTACTTGGGGCAGGGTCTCCTCCCCAACCCGGAGATGGCACTCCACCCTTTTCCAGGAGAGAACAACGGACTCGGACTTGGAGGTGCTGATTCTTATTCCGGTCGCTTCACACTCGGCTGCGAACCGATCCAGTGAGAGCTGAAGATCCCGGCCAGATGAAGCCATCAGGACCACATCATCTGCAAAAAGCAGAGATCTAATCCCGTGGCCACCAAACCGGAACCCCTCAACACCTTGACTGCGCCTAGAAATTGTCCAGATAAGTTATGAACAGAATCGGTGACAAAGGACAGCCTTGGCGGAGTCCAACCCTCACTGGAAACGTGACCGCCACAATAAGACAGTCCGATACCCCATACTCTCTGACCGTGTCCCCACAGGACTTCCCGAGGGACACGATTGAATGCCTTCTCCGAGTCCACAAAGCACATGTAGACTGGTTGGGCAAACTCCCATGCACCCTCAAGAACCCTGCCGAGAGTATAGAGCTGGTCCACAGTTCCACGACCAGGACGAAAAAGTCGGATTTTCGCAATTTATTTGTATTTTGTTTTAGGGTTGAATGAGTAGTCTTCTTCTAATCACCCACTGTTGCTTCATCTGGACTTATTATAATAGTAACACATTTCACTGATAAAAGGCACCTTACTGGGCACTCAAGAACACCGTACAAAATCAAAGCAATAAAATCTATTGGATAAAAACAACAACAACAACAACAAAGATCGATAAGGTTTACAATGAATACGCAGTCAGGGATAGGTGTATTATTTCTGGCTGTTGCCACGGTACATAAACTTTTGTAACTTTCACTTTGCAAAGTAGAGTTTTAACTTGCACTTACATATGTAGCGACAAATTGTAGTTACTGACAGTGATTTTCTTAAGTGTTCCTGAGCCCTTGTGTTAATATCCTTTACACACTGATGTCCCTTTTTGATGCAGTACTGCCTGAGGGATCCAAGGTCCTTAATATTGCTTACGTGCAGTGATTTCTCCAGATTCTCTGAAACTTTTGATGATATTACAGATCGTAGATGGTGAAATCCCTAAATTCCTTGCAATAGCTGATTGAGAAATGTTGTTCTTAAACTGCTTGACAATTTAAGAATGACCCTCGCTCCATACTTGTTTGTGAATGACTGAGCATTTCATGGAAGCTGCTTTTATACCCAATCATGGCACCCACCTGTTCCCAATTATCCTGTTCACCTGTGTGATGTTCCAAATAAGTGTTTGATGAGCATTCCTCAACTTGCTCAGTCTTTTTTGCCACTTGTACCAGCTTTTTTGAAACATGTTGCAGGCATCAAATTCCAAACGAGCTAATAATTGCCAAAAATAACTTTTTTTTTTAGTTTGTACGTTAAATATATTGCCTTTTTAGTCTATTCAATTGAATATAGGTTGAAAAGGATTTGCAAATCATTGTATTCTGTTTTTATTTACCATTTACACAACATGCCAACTTCACCGGTTTTGGGTTTTGTAAAACCGCAACACAACTTTAAGCCATAAAAGACGCGACCGACACAACGAAAGTGACAGGGGAGCAAGTTACGGCGACGCACCAACTCCCGGAACACAAAGAGAAGTGATTTGATGGTAAAGAAAGAAATAGAAGAGTTGGATGAAAGAAGTTCTGGAAATGAAGTGAGGGGCCAACACCATCAACAGGTGTGTGGGCTATACATGCCTATGCACACCTGAAACGCTGTCCTTCATCTGAGTCCCCTGGGTGGATAACGGATGGTAAATCTTCTCTTAAAATGTTGGTTACTGTATTTTTTTTTTTTTTAAAACTGCTTAAATGTTGAAAAGCTGAGCAGAAAATGTTTCCTCTCGTTAATTGGTCACACGCTATTCAAATAGGATGTGAATGCATTGGCCATTAATCGCTGTTTACTTGTTTGTATCCATACTCATTTATACATCTGTGATACGCGAAGGGAGGATCCGGTCTCAACCGCAGTAAGAGTGTTAGCTTGCGCCTGGTTAGCAAGAACGAAGTTGTGTGAAAAATAATCATTTAGCCAAAGTCAGCCAGCTAAACTGTGTCTACATCAATTCAAGTACTTTTTATAGCAGACATCCACAGAGACAAGACATTGGACACCAATGCAGAGGTAACGTAAGATTCAACATACAATCTGTTATATGGTTAAGATGTTTATAATTAATCAATGATACAATTCTACACCATCCATCCATCCATCTTCTTCCGCTTATCCGAGGTCAGGCCGCGGGGGCAGCAGCCTAAGCAGGAAAGCCCAGACTTTCCTCTCCTCAGCCACTTCGTCAAGCTCCTCCCGGGTGATCCCGAGACGTTCCCAGGCCAGCTGGGAGACATAGTCTTCCCAACGTGTCCTGGGTCTTCCCCGTGGCCTCCTGCTTTATGGACGTGCCCTAAAGACCTCCCTAGGGAGGTGTTTGGGGGGCATCTTGGCCAGATACCACCACATCATCTGGCATTTCTACACATTGAGTCATATAGAGTGCTAAAATGCCAAAAGTTAATCAATAAATAATATAACAGGGTGCAGCTTTTTCTTATTATTGAGTTAGTTAGATTTGGTGTTTTTTATTGCTATTTTAACTTCTTTTTTTATACAAAAACCTAATATTTTTTTATTAGCACTTTGCCTTTCCATCCATCCATGTCCTATCACTTTTCATTTTTTGGGTCGTGGGGGTGTTGGAGCCTATCTCAGCTGCATTTGGGTGGAAGGCGTTGTACACCCTGGACAAGTCGCTGCCGAATCGCAGGGCCAACACAGACAGACAAACAACATTCACACTCACATTCACACACTAGGGCCAATTTAGTGTTGCCAATCAACCTATCCCCATGTGCATGTCTTTGGAGGTGGGAGGAAGCCGGAGTACCTGGAGGGAACCCACACAGTCACGGGGAGAACATGCAAACCTTACTTTTAAAAGGCTATTTCATAAGTCATTTTAATTGTAACCGCAGAATAAGCAGAGGAGTTACAGTATAAGAAATATTTATCAACAAATTCATCATCTTTGTCATTCATAAGCACATGCCTAAAATATCTTAAGCTGCACTTAAGAGTTGATTAATTAAATATGTGTACATATGTATTGTGGCCAAACAGCTCAATTTTTGTTTCATCTGACATCACATGGACAAAGATAAGACCTTCTGGAGGAAAGTTCTGTGGTCAGATGAAACACAAATTGAGCTGTTTGGCCACAATACCCAGCAATATGTTTAGAGGAGAAAATGTGAGGCCTTTAATCCCAAAGAACACCATCGTACCGTCAAGCATGGTGGTGGTAGTATTATGCTCTGGGCCTGTTTTGCTGCCAATGGAACTGGTGCTTTACAGGGAGTACATGGAATTTCTTCAGGAAAACCTAAAATCATCAGCCACGAGGTTGGGTCTTGGGCGCAGTTGGGTGTTCCAACAGAACAATGTCCCCAAACACACGTCAAAAGTGGTAAAGGAACGGCTAAATCAGGCTAGAATTAAGGTTTTAGAATGACCTTCCCAAAGTCCTGACTTAAACGTGTGGACAGTGTTGAAGAAATAAGTCCATGTCAGAAAATCAACACATTTAGCTGAACTGCACCAATTTTGTCAAGAAGAGTGGGCAAAAATTCAAGCAGAAGCTTGCCAGAAGCTTGTGGATGGCTACCAAAAGTGCTTTATTGCAGTGAAACTTGCCAAGGGACATGTAACCAAATATTAACATTGTTGTATGTATACTTCTGACCTGGCAGATTTGGTCACATTTTACGTAGACCCATAATAAATTCATAAAAGAACCAAACTTTGTTGTGTATGACAGACTAGCATGTGCTCCAATCATTCTATCACAGGGGTGTCCAAACTTTTTCCACTGAGGGGCGTACACTAAAAAATAAAAGCAAGCGGGGGCCAGTTATTTTAAAAACCAATACAATATATGAATAAAAAATATACATTTAGGCCTCTACTCAGGCTCGATCCTGGGGACCCCAAAGGGTTTTGGCAAAAATAAAATTTTAAAAATGTGTCTTTATTCATTATTATTATTTGTATTATTATTATTCAAGTTTTAAATCTCTAGATCAACATTAATTCTATCTGTCAATATGATGTTTTTAAAGATTTAAGTTGTATGCTCTTGTTGTCAAAGAAAACCATGTTTTTTTTATGGAAAAACAAAACAAAATATGCAATATTTTCACCCAATAAAATTTTTAGGTAGAATGTTTGAGATTATATCATAATTGGAGACGTAAAAAGGTCAACAACTCATAACACCATTGATATTAATTCACAGTTATTTTTTTGTGCAATGACACTTAAAACACACTGATCCAAAAGGGTCCTACTCATTAAAGTGTTAAAAAATATATATTTTTTTACTGTTTACTTTTAACACAATGGTCTCGAGATCAACTTCAGATCTATTAGTCAATTATAAGTTTGTTTGTTCGTTTTAGGCCCTTCTTTGAAAAAAAAAAAAAAAACAGCTCAGTTTTTTATATGGCAAACAAGCAATATTTGCTGCCAAAAATATCTCAAAGTGGAATATTTAATGTGACAAAATTGGAGCATTGAATTGGTCAATAATTCATAATTGATGTTGATTCACAATTTTTTGTTTTTAAAAAGAAACAGCTTGCATGGCAACTTTGTGTTATTAGAGTAAACATTGCAACATTTTCTTGTTACATTTCACCTGTTTGCCGTTTTATACCACTTTTTATGTTTTTAATTTTTTTCCATAGTATTTTTAAAATGTGCCGTATTTGTGAGCAAACTGTGGTGCTGAATTTCCCCCAGGGAGCAATAAAGTATATTCTATCCTATGTACAGTAGATGGCAGTATTGTCCTGTTTAAGAGGGTCACAACATTGCTGAGTCAGGTCCGCATGGAGCTGGAGGGGCCGTGGCCTCCAGCTCCGCCTGAATTTCGGAAGAAAATTTGTCCCGTGAGGTTTTCGGGAGAGACGCTGAATTTCGGGAGTCTCCCGGACAATCTGGGAGGGTTGGCAAGTATGCGTTGGGCTGTTAAAAAATGACCTGCGGGCCACACCCCTGCTCTATCACAAAAAACAAGAGTTTTAGAAATGATTTGAAACTCAAGACAGCCATTACATTATGTCCTTTACAAGTGTATGTAAACTTTTTTACCACGACTGTATATCGTCCCTGAATGGTATGGGCAACCACAATTCAATTTGAATCGTTGTTAAAATGAATCGTCACACCCTAGTTTTAATAAATGGACCACAGAATGATGGAGCAGGAAATGGAGGCCAGTAAGAATATATTTTGGCATCACTTCGTGAAGATGAAAATTATTGACAGCAGAAGGAAAAAGCTGGTGGATAAAATAATAGCATAGACTTCCATGGATAACACAAAGATGGAGGAAGAAGCCTCACCTTGCTCCAAGTCACGTTGGTCGTACCAGGGCTCCTCTTCCTCCGTGACAAACTCATCCATCTTGCCACCACGAAGCATCAAGTCTCAACTACTTTGTCCTCCGGCGAGATGGTGTTTTACCAACAACAATAACAGTAAAATATTAATGATACCAATAATTCACTCCCAAGCACCCCCGGAAGTGACAAGACACAAAACCCGTAGCGACGCTAAAACCACCCCGAGGGTGGGGAAAAAAGGCCTTGGAGACTAATAAATTGGACTTGAACCATCAACCGTTGTGAAGGCGAGCGTTTTGAGTTCAGTTAATAGACGAGAAGGACGTCGTGGTGTTGGAAATGAAGATTGCCGTGTCTCTGCCATCAGCCTTTGATGAGCATCATGCGCGGTGCTGCTGGGGCGTTCAAAGATACTCGGAAAATGCCGAACGAGGGTCTACGGCTGGGAAACGCACTTTAAAATATAGTAAAGGGGACATTTAAATTTGACCAGTGCCGCAAAATCGTGAATTATGCGTTAATTTAGAATGTGTATTATACGTAATGTACAGTAAAAAGTAATGTAGAGTTAAAATAAATACGGTAGCCCTACCGAATATAAATTTCTTTAATTGTGCGTAATTGTGCACCGTGGTGCGTTCATTAAAACTCGAAATTAAACGATGCATTCTATCCAATAATCAAAGAGACTACAGTCAAATCAGTCACGCCTTAAAAATACCATTACCATTAAATTACTTGCGTGACGGTTGCTTAAAAATCTAGGAACACGTCACACTAAGATGCACATTTAAAAAAAATCATTCTTATTCAGTATCCGTCATTATTATGTGTAAATGATCAAAACAGGTAAAAATATAGCTGGAAAAAACGCGGAGTCTGTGAAGGCAGCACGGCTAGAGGTGACGTCACTGTTAGCCGCTCAGCACTCTAAGTACCCAAGACACAATTTAAGTTATTTAATTAATCTGAATGAGCCTATGGCTTTGCACTTTGTTTATTGTATATATATATATATATTTTTATTCTATTTTTGTTATTTTGAATTTACAACCCCCCGGCGCTGTTTTGTACTGTTTTCATAATGTTTTGTAATGTTTTATATTGTTGGACTTACTGTTCCTAATTGTTGAAATTTATAAATAAACATAAAAAAAAAGGTACCCAAGACACAAACACACAGGGTGATGTTTAATTGTCCATCTGAGGACATTATTAGCACTAATTAATCGACACAAATCATGTTACATGCCTCACTGTGCTTGCTTTGTTCCGTTTCTTTACATTCTTTATTGAAAACAACAACATTGAGTTGCTCAGGGGTTGGGGGTGCTTTTTGGCTTTCCTCCACAGGCCGGTCTGACAACAATATTACCAAAGGAACTGCATTTATTTCTGCAAAAATAGTATAAAAATATTTTTAATTGCCTGTTTTGCAGGTATGACAAACATAGCGGCAGTACAAAAAAATAGCTATTGGAAAACGTAATACTATAGCATTAAACGTTGCATTATTCACATTATTGTGTATTTCATCTACTTGTTCATTCACGGTATGAATGCAAACCTAAACTGATCACGGTCATTTGATGGGAAAGCAGAAAAAGAAAGTTGACCGTTTTTTATGACGTACTCACACGAGGCCAATTGCACCGTCTTAATGATAACCAGCACCTTTTATATGAGGAATGAAAAAAACAAGACTCCAAATAGTACAAAAGTGCTCCCTCCCTAACTTCAAAACCACCCTAAAAACTCACCTCTTCACTCTAGCCTTTCCAAACTGCCCCTGCCCCTAGTGTTTCTTTATTCTTTTCTTTTTTTTCTTTTCCTACTTGCTTATCTTAGTTTTCTTTTCTAATAAAGTTGTTTTTATCCTCCCCCCGCGCACGCACGCGCACGCGCACACGCACACGCACACGCACGCACACACACACACACACACACACACACACACACACACACACACACACACACACACACACACACACACACACACACACACACACACACACACACACACACACACACACACACGTAAAGCGACTTTGGGTACTTAGGAAAGCGCTATATAAATCCCAGGTATTATTATTAGATATTATTAAAAGTCAATCGCTCAGATGCGCTACATTTGTGTGCACTCCCGTCCCAAGTATTGACAGACTGCGCCACCTTCCACAATAGAAATCATCATTAGAATGACTTGAAATAAAACAAAACATAATCCACAAAGGTAGAGGAAATGCAGTAACACAGCCAAATAGAGGTAATCCTGCGGGTAGTAGCGTCAATACTTAGTGTTGGCACCAGCCAGAAGAACCTTGTTGTTGCAAATATTCAAAAAACACGGCCTTCCGTTTGTGCCATAAGTTTTTTTGTTTGTGCTACTAAGGGTTATCAGCCCATTCTAAATGATATTTCAGTGAGATCACCTACTGCATCTTGTGCAATATCACCAAGCCTGAAATTAATTAAAACCATAATAGCACAAATATTTTGGGCTTTTTTTCCAGTGCAAGCTAGCACAACTGTAGCACAAATAATTTTTCTTGACAGCACAAATGTTTGGGGCAAGTTTTTAAAGATTTTCAAAAGGTGGGGGGGCTGCATGTGAATAATAATGAAATGTTAATAACATTAAACCGTAATACTACAAATGTTTTTTTTGTTTAACAGCGCAAACGAGCACAACTGTAGCACAAACTACACAAACGTTTGGGACAAGTTTGGAGAGATTTGGAAAGGAAATGTGTGTGGATAATAAAACAAATTTGTACCAACATGAAAACCATCGTATCATAAATGTTTTTTTACTGCACAAGCGTGCATGACTGTCGCACAAACATTTTTCTTGACAGCACAAATGTTTGGGGCAAGTTTAGAACCATTTGGACAAGATGGAAGGGAGCTGCATGTGAATAAAGATGAACGTTAGCATGAAAACCATAACAGCACAAACGTTTTCCTTGGCAGCACAAATTTAGCACAATCAAGAAGTTTTGAGAGTTTTGGACAAGGTGTGTGTGGGTGTGTCAGGGGAGGGGTACTGGGTGACATCACAAGTTAGAAAATATATTTTTAGACTTACTTAAAAGCTTCACAAATGAAAATGACAATGGCACAAACAAATGTTGCACAAAAGAACAGAAGTAGTATTTTAATATTGCAATGACAAGAAGGGCCAGCTTTACACAGGTGCTCGGGGAGGGGCTAGGGGGATGTACCATCATGGTACAAATGACTTGGTGTGAGCACGCTGCTATTGTGTGAAAGTGTCTAGGTGTGTGTGTGTGTGTGTGTGCGACACCTGAGCTTACAGCAACAAGACAAGCTTAGGCACTGACAAAGAAGAAGCCCTTAAATCTTCATGTCCTCTCCAGGTCATCGCCGACTGGTGGTGCTTTCACAGTAAACGGGTCTTTTCAGGTGCTTCCAGTCCGCCTCGCTCTCGCAGCGTTTGACGTTGCAGAAGAACTGCTTAATCAGCGCCTTCGCCTCTGCTTTGACTGCAGGCCAACAGACACAAGAGTGAGGAGTCAAACATGAGCGCAGGTGGGGTGGTACTCGTCTTACCTTGACCCTTGGCCAGGCTCCTCCCCTCTGCCAGCAGGTGGGACAGATAGCGGGCGAAAGACTTGAACAGGTCCTAATAAAGAGTCGAAACATGAGATGAATTCGTGTTAATTTTCCTAACATGGCCACACAAACCGTCTCATTTTAAAAACTTGTATTTTTCTATTTTAGCCGTTTGTCATTGAAAACACAATCAAACTTTTTGATTTCAGTCGTGAGTAGGCCTGTCAATAAATGTTTAATTACTCCCCAGATGTTATTAGTAATACTGTCAAATAATACATTTATAAAATCAGATTAATCATACTTTTGAATTTGGATTAATCATGATTATTCATCAGCATCACTAGTGATAGAAAGTCACTTGCATGACTTCAATTAACTTAACAATTCCAATTAAATGAAAATGCAATTTAATTGTCAGAATATTATTATTTATTGAATCAAAAATATGAACATTCAGTGACTAAGTGTGTTTGCAAACAGATAAAATTATGCACAATCAATACTGCTAATCAATATATAAAATTTTTTCTCAACAAAAGAAGAAAAAAATCTAATTTAAAACATTTGTTTGCACGTACAATACTTAAGAACTTTATCATATTAGCATGTGGAATTAAATCATAGAATGGATTAGGGAAAGAGTGGTGAGGACAGCGGAAAAGATCATCAGGACTCCTCTTCCTCCTTTCCAGGAGATCACAAAAAGCTACTGCCTGACCAAGGCTCAGAATATCTGCAGAGACTCCTCTCACCCCCACCAAAGACTGTTTTCACTGCTGGACTCTAGAAAGAGGTTCCGCAGCCTCCTTAGCAGAACCTCCAGGTTCTGTAACTGCTTCTTCCCTCAGGCCATAAGACTCTAAAACGCATCATAATAATCCGCTCAATTACCCCCAAAAATGGATTAACTCGCTGGAATATAAAGACAATATAACATACATCCATAAACGTGGTGGCATATGCAAAAGTGCAATATATTTATCTGTACAGTAATTTATTTATTGATATTTGCACCTTATTGCTCTTTTATCTTGCACTACAATGAGCTAATGCAACAAAATGTAGTTCTTATCTGTACTGTAAAGTTCAAATTTGAATGACAATAAAAAAGAAAGCCAAGTCTAATAAGTCAAACAATGTAGTATGAGGTTGATAAAACTCAAAATAGTTCATAAAGTATAAGGAAAATTATACTTAT
Organism: Nerophis ophidion; assembly: GCF_033978795.1. Lineage (NCBI taxonomy): Eukaryota > Metazoa > Chordata > Actinopteri > Syngnathiformes > Syngnathidae > Nerophis > Nerophis ophidion. The sequence continues at coordinate 25,972,115 of NC_084617.1, forward strand.
TGAAAATAGGATATTATTCATCTCAATAGGTGAATCATTACTGACTTAACTATTTATTAGAAGACATCATTGAAAACAGGAAGTGAACATATGTGTAAGTAACTGCTCTGAAGTGGAAAGCATGTAGGATTGAATAACCTTTGCTTCTTCTGAGTCCTTCTCGGACAAGTCGTGTAAAGAGAAATTCAAAATATGTGATGTATCATGTTGAAACTCCATACATGTTCGAAATAAACTTCAACAAACAAACCAGCCAAGAATTGACAGAAGGTAAAGGAGCAAAATAAATTGCGACTGTGATTAATCTGCGTATATATATGAATAATGAAATATTTTTCATGATTAATCACAAAAGTTAAATTGTTATTTTTGACAGCCCTCATTATTAGACTACAATAATTTTCTTTGTCACCTAAAACAAAAAGCTAACGTGGATGTTTTGTTCAGCTAGCTTAGCATATATCGACATACACTGGTTCACTTTTAGCACTTTTCCTGTATGTTTAATAGATGTCCTGCTCCTGTTAATTAATCATGTAGAAACGCAGATTAATCGCATTATTTATCGCAAATGCTTCTTTAGCTTGGCCGCCGATGGTTACTTGAAAGTTTTTTAAAGGGCCAGTGATCAGGTAAATGCATAGGTCAGTGCAAAGATAACATTTTGTGTACAAGTACAAAACCCAAAACCAGTGAGGTTGGCACGCTGTGTGATCCGTAAGTAAAAACAGAATACAATGATATGCAAATCCTTTTCAACTTATATTCAATTGAATAGACTGCAAAGATAAGATATTAAATGTTCGAACGGAGAAACTTATTTTTTTTTGTGCAAATAATCATTAACTTAGAATTTAATGGCAGCAACAGATTGCAAAAAAAGTTGGAACAGGGGTATTTTTACCACTGTGTTACATGGCCTTTCCTTTTAATAACCCTCAGTAAACTTTAGGAATTGAGGAGACCAATTTTTGAAGCTTTTCAGGTGGAATTTTCTTTCCCATTCCTGCTTGAGATACAGCTTAAGTTGTTCAACAGTCCAGGGTCTCCGTTGTGGTATTTTAGGCTTCATAATGTGCAACACGTGTTCAATGGAAGACAGGTCAGGACTGCAGGCAGGCCAGTCTAGTACCTGCACACTTTTACTATGAAGACACACTGCTGTAACACGTGGCTTGACATTGTCTTGCAGAAATGAACAGGGGCGTCCATGATAATGTTGCTTGGATGGCGACATGTTGCTCCAAGACCTGTATGTACCCTTCAGCCCCATACCATCACAGATGCTGGCTTTTCAACTTTGCGTCCAGATGGTTCTTTTCCTCTTTGATCCGGAGGCCACGACGTCCAGTTTCCAAAAACAATATGGAAATGTGGACTCATCATACCACAGAACACTTTTCCACTTTGCATCAGTCCATCTTAGATGAGCTCGGGCCCAGCAAAGCGGGCGGTGTTGTTTGTGAATGACTGAGCATTTCATGGAAGCTGCTTTTATACCCTATCATGGCACACACCTGTTACCAATTAATTAGCCTGTTGAATGGTTGTACTTGTATAGCGCTTTTCTACCCCTTTTTTTTTGAGGAGCCCAAAGCGCCCTGACAGTATTTTCACATTCACCCATTCACACACACATTCACACACTGATGGCGGGAGCTGCCAAGCAAGGCGCTAACCCGGACCCATCAGGAGAAAGGGTGAAGTGTCTTGCCCAAGGACAAAATGGACGTGACTAGGATGGTAGAAGGTGGGGATTGAACCAGTAACCCTCAGATTGCTGGCACAGCCACTCTCTCAACTTCACCATGCCGTCCCACCTGTGGATGTTACAAATAAGTGTTTAACATTTGATTCCCGGGCGCGACCACCGTTGCTGCCCACTGCTCCCCTCACCTCCCAGAGGTGAACAAGAGGATGGGTCAAATGCAGAGGACACATTTTACCACACCTTGTGTGTCTGTGACAATCATTGGTACTTTAACTTTAATTCCTTAACTTTCTCAGTTTTTTTTGCCACTTGTGCCAGCTTTTTGAAACATATTGCAGGCAATAATATATGAGCTAATATTTGCAAAAAAATAACACAGTTCCCCAATTCAAACGTTAAGTAACTTGTCTTTGCAGTCTATTCAATTAAATATAGGTTGAAAAGGATTTGCAAATCATTGTATTCTGTTTTTATTTACAAATTACACAAAGTGCTAACTTCCCTGGTTTTGTAATTTGAGACAAATATTTGCGACGAATCGATGCAAAAGTGCAATTAATGAGATTTTTAACAATGTAATCGTTTGACTGCACTACTCATAAGAAATGTGTGACATCAGATTATTGTCTTTTAACCTTATTTAAGAACAGAACAGGAAGTTATTTACTTTTGAGCGCTGGTTTTTACGCCATTACATTTCTTGAAGTAACATTTTTACTTGTCAAAAGTAGTTTTCATGTAACAAACTTTTTACTTTTACCCGAGTATTTTTAAGAAGAAGAAACGAGACGTTTATTTTGACTTTTGTTCCGATGACTATATTCATTTGTGTGTATTAATAACTGTTAGCAAAAACATATGAATTTGTCTGGTTAGTGAGACTTGAGTCACATGACTTTGTTTTACACTGACGTCAAAACTCTTCAATGTTTACTTACAAAGTATGAAAAATAACATTTATATCATCATCTGTGTCAGTAGAAATATTGACATTACAGCAAACCAAAAATCCACTTCCAACTAGAGAAAAGTTGGAGATGTTTATTAAAGTTTTAGCAAGCATATGCCAAAATTAGCCCTGTTATAAAGTTATAAATGACTATAAAATGTGCATCTCTTGTAGTACATGCTGTAATAGTGCCATTATGTCTGTCTCACCGACACACACACCAACTACGCTTGTACTGCAAATAAAATTAAAAAAAATCTAATAAATAAATAAAAAGTTATTCACCGGAACTTAGTACTTTTTTCACTGAATACTTACTCAAACTCAATTATTTGAAAGACAATTTTTTTACTTCAGTCATATTATTCTAAACTCCTCTCTGAGCTGCTACCTTACCGTGGTAGAGGAGTTTGCGTGTCCCAATGATCCTAGGAGCTATGTTGTCTGGGGGTTTTCATGCCCCCTGGTAGGGTCTCCCAAGACAAACAGGTCCTAGGTGAGTGATCAGACAAAGAGCAGCTCAAAGACTTCTATGGAATTACAACGAAATGAACCCAGATTTCCCTCGCCCGGACGTGGGTCACCGGGGCCCCGCTCTGGAGCCAGGCCCGGAGTTGGGGCACGATGGCGAGCGCCTGGTGGTCGGGCCTGTTCCCATGGGGCCCGGCCGGGCACAGCCCGAAGAGGCAACGTGGGTCATCCCTCCAATGGGCTCACCACTCATAGGAGGGGCCATAGAGGTCGGGTGCATTGTGAGCTGGGCGGCAGCCGAAGGCAGGGCACTTGGCGGTCCGATCCTCGGCTACAGAAGCTAGCTCTTGGGACGTGGAACGTCACCTCACTGGGGGGGAAGGAGCCTGAGCTAGTGCGCGAGGTAGAGAAGTTCGGGCTGGATATAGTCGGACTCACCTCGACGCACAGCAAGGGCTCTGGAACCAGTTCTCTCGAGAGGGACTGGACCCTCTTCCACTCTGGCGTTGCCGGCAGTGAGAGGCGACGGGCTGGGGTGGCAATTCTCGTTGCCCCCCGGCTCAAAGCCTGCACGTTGGAGTTCAACCCAGTGGACGAGAGGGTAGCTTCCCTTCGCCTTCGGGTGGGGGGACGGGTCCTGACTGTTGTTTGTGCTTACGCACCAAACAGCAGTTCAGAATACCCACCCTTTTTGGGTGCACTCGAGGGAGTACTGGAAAGTGCTCCTCCGGGTGATTCCCTTGTCCTACTGGGAGACTTCAACGCTCATGTTGGCAACGACAGTGAAACCTGGAGAGGCGTGATTGGGAAGAATGGTCGCCCGGATCTAAACCCGAGTGGTGTTTTGTTATTGGACTTTTGTGCTCGTCACAGTTTGTCGATAACAAACACCATGTTCAAACATAAGGGTGTCCATATGTGCACTTGGCACCAGGACACCCTAGGCCGCAGTTCCATGATCGACTTTGTAGTTGTGTCATCGGATTTGCGGCCTTATGTTTTGGACACTCGGGTGAAGAGAGGGGCGGAGCTTTCTACCGATCACCACCTGGTGGTGAGTTGGCTGCGATGGTGGGGGAGGATGCCGGACAGACCTGGCAGGCCCAAGCGCATTGTGAGGGTCTGCTGGGAACGTCTGGCAGAGTCTCCTGTCAGAGAGAGTTTCAATTCACACCTCCGGGAGAACTTTGAACATGTCACGAGGGAGGTGCGGGACATTGAGTCCGAGTGGACCATGTTCCGAACCTCTATTGTCGAGGCGGCTGATTGGAGCTGTGGCCGCAAGGTTGTTGGTGCCTGTCGTGGCGGTAATCCCAGAACCCGTTGGTGGACACCAGCAGTGAGGGATGCCGTCAAGCTGAAGAAGGAGTCCTATCGGCTTCTTTTGGCTCATGGGACTCCGGAGGCAGTGGACGGGTACCGACGGGCCAAGCGGTGTGCAGCTTTAGCGGTCGCGGAGGCAAAAACTCGGACATGGGAAGAGTTCGGGGAAGCCATGGAAAACGACTTCCGGACGGCTTCGAAGCGATTCTGGACCACCATACGGCGCCTCAGGAAGGGGAAGCAGTGCACTATCAACACCGTGTATGGTGCGGATGGTGTTCTGCTGACTTCGACTGCGGATGTTGTGGATCGGTGGAGGGAATACTTCGAAGACCTCCTCAATCCCACCAACACGTCTTTCTTAGAGGAAGCGGTGCCTGGGGAATCTGTAGTGGACTCTCCTATTTCTGGGGTTGAGGTCGCTGAGGTAGTTAAAAAGCTCCTCGGCGGCAAGGCCCCGGGGGTGGATGAGATCCGCCCGGAGTTCCTTAAGGCTCTGGATGCTGTGGGGCTGTCTTGGTTGACAAGACTCTGCAGCATCGCGTGGACATCGGGGGCGGTACCTCTGGATTGGCAGACCGGGGTGGTGGTCCCTCTCTTTAAGAAGGGGGACCGGAGGGTGTGTTCCAACTATCGTGGGATCACACTCCTCAGCCTTCCCGGTAAGGTTTATTCAGGTGTACTGGAGAGGAGGCTTCGCCGGATAGTCGAACCTCGGATTCAGGAGGAACAGTGTGGTTTTCGTCCTGGTCGTGGAACTGTGGACCAGCTCTATACTCTCGGCAGGGTTCTTGAGGGTGCATGGGAGTTTGCCCAACCAGTCTACATGTGCTTTGTGGACTTGGAGAAGGCATTCGACCGTGTCCCTCGGGAAGTCCTGTGGGGAGTGCTCAGAGAGTATGGGGTATCGGAATGTCTTATTGTGGCAGTCCGCTCCCTGTATGATCAGTGTCAGAGCTTGGTCCGCATTGCCGGCAGTAAGTCGGACACGTTTCCAGTGAAGGTTGGACTCCGCCAAGGCTGTCCTTTGTCACCGATTCTGTTCATAACTTTTATGGACAGAATTTCTAGGCGCAGTCAAGGCGTTGAGGGGTTCCGGTTTGGTGGCCACGGGATTAGGTCTCTGCTTTTTGCAGATGATGTAGTCCTGATGGCTTCATCTGGCCGGGATCTTCAGCTCTCACTGGATCGGTTCGCAGCCGAGTGTGAAGCGACCGGAATGAGAATCAGCACCTCCAAGTCCGAGTCCATGGTTCTCGCCCGGAAAAGGGTGGAGTGCCATCTCCGGGTTGGGGAGGAGACCCTGCCCCAAGTGGAGGAGTTCAAGTACCTAGGAGTCTTGTTCACGAGTGGGGGAAGAGTGGATCGTGAGATCGACAGGCGGATCGGTGCGGCGTCTTCAGTAATGCGGACGTTGTATCGATCCGTTGTGGTGAAGAAGGAGCTGAGCCGGAAGGCAAAGCTCTCAATTTACCGGTCGATCTACGTTCCCATCCTCACCTATGGTCATGAGCTTTGGGTCATGACCGAAAGGATAAGATCACGGGTACAAGCGGCCGAAATGAGTTTCCTCCGCCGGGTGGCGGGGCTCTCCCTTAGAGATAGGGTGAGAAGCTCTGCCATCCGGGAGGAGCTCAACGTAAAGCCGCTGCTCCTCCACATCGAGAGGAGCCAGATGAGGTGGTTCGGGCATCTGGTCAGGATGCCACCCGAACGCCTCCCTAGGGATGTGTTTAGGGCACGTCCAGCTGGTAGGAGGCCACGGGGAAGACCCAGGACACGTTGGAAAGACTATGTCTCCCGGCTGGCCTGGGAACGCCTCGGGATCCCCCGGGAAGAGCTAGACGAAGTGGCTGGAGATAGGGAAGTCTGGGCTTCCCTGCTTAGGCTGCTGCCCCCGCGACCCGACCTCGGATAAGCGGAAGATGATGGATGGATGGATGGATGGATATTATTCTAAAGCACAGATGTCAAACTCAAGGACTAGGGTCTAGATGTGCCGGGGCCAATAGTCTTAAAAATAATGATGCAAAATAATATGCGTCAATAAAATATTTGAGCTGTTCTTTCCATTTTGACAAAAAAAAAATACATGTATTGCATGCCAATTGCATATCTTTTAAACTTTAAGAGTATATAATAAAGCAAAAGATATAGTACTATTATGCATTTCAAACTTTTTGTTAGTTAAAGTTAAAATAATAATAAATATCTGATTGACTTACAATATGTAAACAAGTTATCTATCAAAATGAAACTATATTTTACAGTAAAAAAAACGGGCATTTCAGTTGCCAGAATCTTACTGTAAAAAAAAATATAGTATCATTTTTCCACTTAAAGTAATATGCTGTAAAAAACATTTCACGGTAAAATTGTGGCGACTGAGCTACCTATTTTCTTATGCAAAAACTACATATTTTTTTACTCCATGTAAAAAAGTTTATAAGACAATCATAACAATATCATGAAGGGAATCCCTTTACATTTATACTCATGAATTATCCATGAGTACAAGCTGCTGGCATAACTGCCATAAAATTCTAAAACCTTCATTCTAGCCTGATTTAGCCATTTCTTTACCACTTTTTACGTGTGTATGGGGTCATTGTCCTTTTGGAACATCTGACTGCAGCCAACACCCAACCTCTTCGCTGATGATTTTAGGTTGTCCTGAGGAATTTGGAGGTAATCCTCCTTTTTCATAGTCCCATTTACTATCTGTAAAGCACCAGTTCCATTGGTAGCAAAACAGGCCCAGAGCATAATACTGCCACCACCATGCTTGACAGTAGGTTTGGTGTTCCTGGGATTAAAGGCCTTACCTTTTTTCCTCCAAACATATTGCTGGGTATTGTGGCCAAACAGATCAATTTTGTTTCATCTGACATCACCTGAACAAAGATAATACCTTCTGGAGGAAAGTTCTGTGGTCATGTATTTTGGTCATTTTCCTTCCTCCCTTCTGAAAAGCGGGCCACTTCACCCTAAACCCCTCCTCTCTTTTTACATTCCATTTTACTGTAAGTCAGTAATATGCTGTAAAAAACATTTTACGGTAAAATTGTGGCGACTGAGCTGCCTATTTTTTCATGCAAAAACTACATATTTTTTACTGCATGTAAAAAAGTTTATAAGACAATTATAATAATATCATGAGGGACTCCGTTTATATTTATACTCATGAATTATCCACAAGTACAAGCTGCTGCCATAACTGCGACGTTGCCCTCAATGTAAACAAGTTTTAGACACTCTTGGCTCTGAAGTAACGGTGCTCTTACTAGAGTACAATTTACGGCTACCCCCAGGCCATTAATAAAATATATTTGAAAATCTCTAATTTGATGTGGACATTATTTGAAAAGCAAAAGAGACTTGACTCCTCTCGCACCTTGTTAGCGAACTTCCCCTGAGTGTAAAACGGGTCCAGGTAGCGGACCACCACGTCAGCGGCCTCCTTCAGCGTCACAGTCGTTATTGGACCCGTCTGCAGGACCCTCTGCTGCATGGTGAAGTCAAAGGTCACTCTACGGCTGCTCCCTTTGCTCTCCACCGAGCGACCTCTTTTGGCCGGGGGAGGCTGCTCTTGTTGGGCTTCCAACGCGCACGTCTGCATGGGAAGTGGTGATACTGGTTAGTCACCTAGCGACACACACATCTTTTTACACAGAGAGACGCACCTCTTGTGTTACGGATACACTGCGGCCTTCCTGAGTTGTGTCCACTCTGCAAGGTAAACAAAAACAGCTTGCATCACTGAGTAAAACTGATTACAACTAAAGAACCAACATAACCCAAAAATCTGGATTCACTTCATATTTTGTGTATTGCAATACTTTCTGTTAAATAAGAATTTCAGGTCATTATTAGTGCTGTCTAACAATTACATTTTAAAATCAGATATGATTAATCGCATGCATAATTTAAGTTAACTTAAAAAAATAACATTTTTTTCTTCCACATAATGCAGGTCATGTATTTGTTTAAAATTTGCTAACAGTTTTATTTAAAGTATCGTGAATTTTGTAGTGAAATTTGCCCGAGAGCATATACGTCGAAGTTTCCTCACTAGGGTTGGGCATCTGCATCGATTAGAACCGAAACTAACATTTTGATTCTCCTGGAATCGTTCAAATGTTAGTTCATTTCAATTTCTAGTCTCAAAGACCGAATAGAAAAAATAGTCGCTGCCAGCAAAAGAAAATTGTTGTCAAACAACAAGATAATAAATTGTAACCACCATCAAAGCAGAAACAGCAGCCGAACAACAAAACATTTATTGCAACCACCAAAGAAGAAATACCCACCACCAATAAAAAACAAATAGCTGCCGCCAAAGAAGTATAGTCACCGACAAATAACAAAGAAGAAATAGCTGCCACCAACAAATAAGAAATAGCCGCTGCCAACAAGGAAGAAATAGCCGCCATTATCAAAGAAAAAATAGCCTTAGCCAACTATGAAGAAATAGCTGCCAAACAAAGAAGAAATTGCCACCACAAACGAAGAAGTCGTTGCTGAACAACAAAGAAGAAAAAGCTGACTCCAACAAAGAAGAAACAGCCAACTCCAATGAAAAAGAAAAAGCTGACTTCAACAAAGAAGTAAAAGCAGATTCCAACGAAAAAGAAATAGCCACCAACAACGAAGAAGAAAAAGCAGACTTCAACAAAGAAGAAAAAGCCGACCCCAACAAAGAAGAAATAGCCACCACCAAAGAAGAAAAAGCAAACCCTAAATAATAATAGCCACCACCAACGAAGAAGAAAAAGCTTACCCCAAAGTAGAAGAAATAGCCACCACCAACGAAGAAGAAAAAGCCAACTCTAATGACGAAGAAATAGCCGCCACCAACGAAGAAGAAAAAGCCCACTCCAACGAAGAGGAAAAAGCCACCAACAACAAAGGATTAAAAGCCAACTACAACGAAGAAGAAAAAACTGACCCCAATAAATAAGAAATAGCCACCACCAACAAAGAAGAAAAAGCCGACTCCAATTAAAAAGAAAAAGCCACCACCAACGAAGGATTAAAAGCAGACTCCAACGAAGAAGACAAAGCTGACCCCAACGGAGAAGAAATAGCCACTACCAACAAAGAATAAATAGCCACCACCAACGAAGAAGAAAAAGCTGACTCTAATGACGAAGAAATAGCCGCCACCAACGAAGAAGAAAAAGCCAACTCCAACAAAGAGGAGAAAGCCACCACCAAAAAAGGATTAAAAGCCAACTCCAACGATGAAGAAAAAGCTGACCCCAACGAAGAAAAAATAGCCACCACCAACAAAGAAGAAAAAGCCGACTCCAATGAAGAAGAAAAAGCCACCACCAACGAAAGATTAAAAGCAGACTCCAACGAAGACGAAAAAGCCGACCCCAACGGAGAAAAAATAGCCACTACCAACGAAGAAGAAATAGCCACAACCAACAAAGAAGAAATAGCCACCACCAACGAAGAAGAAAAAGCCGACTCTAATGACGAAAAAATAGCCACCACCAACGAAGTAGAAAAAGCCTACATCAACGTAGAAGAAATAGCCACCACCAACGAAAAAGCCGACTCTAACGAAGAAGAAATGGCCACCACCAACGAAGAAGAAAAAGCCAACTTCAACGAAGAAGAAAAAGCCTACCCCAACGAAGAAGAAATAGCCACCACCAACGAAGAATAAAAAGCCGACTTCAACGAAGAAAAAGCCGACCCCAACGAAGAATAGCCACTGCCAACGAAGAAGAAAAAGCCTACCCCAACGTAGAAGAAATAGCCACCACCAATGAAGAAGAAAAAGCCGACTCTAATGACGAAGAAATAGCCGCCACTTACGAAGAAGAAAAAGCAGACTCCAACGAAGAGGAAAAAGCCAACACCAACGAAGGATTAAAAGCCAACTACAACGAAGAAGAAAAAGCTGACCCCAGCGAAGAAGAAATAGCCACCACCAACAGAGAAGAAAAAGCAGACTCCAACGAAGAAGAAAAAGCCGACCCCAACGAAGAATTGCCACTACCAACGAAGAAGAAAGCCACAACCAACAAAGAAGAAATATCCACCACCAACAAAGAAGAAAAAGCCGACTCTAATGACGAAGAAAGGGCCACTACCAACGAAGAAGAAAAAGCCGACCCCAACGAAGAATTGCCACTACCAACGAAGAAGAAAGCCACAACCAACAAAGAAGAAATATCCACCACCAACAAAGAAGAAAAACCGACTCTAATGACGAAGAAAGGGCCACTACCAACGAAGAAGAAAAAGCTGACCCCAACGACGAATTGCCACTACCAACGAAGAAGAAAGCCACAATCAACAAAGAAGAAATAGCCACCACCAACAAAGAAGAAAAAGCCGACTCCAATGAAGAAGAAAAAGCCACCACCAATGAAGGATTAAAAGCAAATTCCAACGCAAAAGAAATAGCCATAACCAATGAAGTAGAAATAGCCACGACCATCCATCAATCCATTTTCAACCGCTTATTCCCTTTGGGGTCGCGGGGGGCACTGGTGCCTATCTTAGCTACAATCGGGCGGAAGGCGGGGTACACCCTGGACAAGTCGCCAGCTCATCGCAGGGCCAACACAGATAGACAGACAACATTCACACACGACCAACAAAGAAGAAATAGCCACCACCACCACCACCACCAACGAAGAAGAAATAGCCGCCTCAAACGAAGAAGTAATGGCCATTACCAAAAAAGAAGAAATAGCCGCAGCCAACGAAAAAGAAATAGCCACCACCAATGAAGAAGAAAAAAACGGTTCCAACGAAGAAGAAATAGCCGCCTCCAATGAAGAAGAATTAGCCACTGCCAACGAAAAACAAATGGCTGCCTCCAACAAAGAAAAAACAGCCGCTGCCAACAAAGAGGAAATAGACACCACCAATGAAGAGGAAAAAAACGCCACCATCGAAGAAGAAAAAGCTGTTGCCAAAGAAGAAGTAGCAGCAGGTCTCATGACTAACAGCAATGAACAATGTTTTAGTAGCACTCAAAAGTTAAACTAAATCTGAGGTGCGACGCCTGCCTTGTTCCTTTAACCCTGTAGAATCAGGCCAGTAAAAGTGGGGCGGGGATTAGGCATATTGTATGTATTGTTGACCTAAATTAGCCATTGTAGATGTGGAAATATATCAAATCAAATTCCAAACTTTTCCATACGTATGTAGCAACCCTGATTATATCTACTTAAAAAAACTAAACGATAGAAATGAAGAGTGTGCATCTTTTACAACATCTATGGGCACTGACTCAGTCCTTGCGCGAGAATTGATGCGGCTTACTTTTGCGATGTTTTGCACATTTCCCAGCCTGAGCTTGACAATAAAATGTTTTGCTTTTTATTGTTTTGTTTTTAAATCATCCCTGGATGAATTTGTGCTGACCATAAAATTATTTAACGTGTCGAAACATGACTTACTCTGTGGTGGACAGCAGATTGTTCAGGTCAGTGTCTCGAAGCATCTCTTCTTCGTCTTCACTATTTATCACAATGACTTCTTCTTGAACGACTGGCTCCACAGCGCCACCTACAGCCTCTAAGATGCTAGGCGACTGCTGCCCTTGGTCCATGTTTTCCTCTGGACTCATAGCATCCGTAGGGGAGGAAAGCGCCTCCGTCGTTGTCTGTGTCCTAAAATATTGCGAGATGCTGCGAGAACCTTTTGCAGCTTCTGCCAGCTTCTGCTGTTTCTTGCTCAGAACTCGGCCTCCCTTAACGGGGCTACTCGAGGAGGACAGGGAGGTGGCGGCTGCAGCTTGCACCGATGAGGTCATTGGCACAGGGTTATCTTTCGATTTTCCTTTTAGCTCCTCTTTAACGCCACCTGTAGTGCTACACGGCGCTCCCTTATCAGACGTACTGTCCTCCATGGAGGGATTCGGCAGATCCTTGGCAGCCAGGTGGGAGTGGGACGAGCCCCTGTGGCCTGCTCCCATTCTCTTACGCTTCATCTGGAGGAATAATGAGTAAGATGTTGATATTGTTAGTGCTGGTTTTGATTGGATAAGTTTTGTTGCTCTCCATCTGGCAACCAATGTTAAAGTGCCACTCTAATTCTGACAACATTGGCACTTTTTTCATAGATCTGGACCTAAAATGTTTGTCTACAGGTAAAATTCCTCTCAAAATAGGAACAGAAGGGATTTTAGGTTTGTTTTCTAAACAAGTTTCAGCGCATTTTAGAACGCCCACTTTTTGCTCAAAAATGCCTTAATCAGTACCATGATTCCAGGGTGTCTCCCAGACTGGAAATATACCTGTGGTAGTGAGGGCGTGGTCAGTATGACGCCATCATGTAATTTGAACTATCTGCTATGACGCATATATTTTCTTTAATTAGGCTAAAAAAATGTTTACATGCATTTGAAAACAAATCTGAGTTATTATTATTTTGGTTTTAACCAGGGGTTTAACGGTATTGTAATCATTACAATAAGGCCGTGATGACGTTTTGATTAATTGATTGATTGATTGAAATTTTATTAGTAGATTACACAGTACAGTACATATTCTGTACAATTTACCACTAAATGGTAACACCTGAATAAGTTCTTCAACTTGTTTAAGTCTTGGTCCACGTTTATCAATTCATGGTAACGTGTGATGCTAACAAATGTTAACTTGGTCGGTGTAGTTTTTTTCTGGCACTTTTGAATTGGTCGGTCTGAAAAGTAAACTACATCTCTTAGAATTCACTTTGTAGTGTGAGTGGGGTGGAGTGGGGGGTCGTAAAATGAGAGAGAAATGTTTTTTTTTCTGACATTTGCTGAAATTTATATCAAAGTCTGTCTATAACTTTTTGAATTGTGTTGTTAACAGAGAGATCCCGGTGAAAACACAACCTCTGGCATGTGTACACCAAGGCAAAGCACGTACATATGAGGTCGCGATCAAAAGTTTACATACACTTGTAAAGGACATATTGTCATGGCTGTCTTGAGTTTTCAATAATTTCTACAACTCTTATTTTTTTGTGATAGAGTGACTGGAGCAAATACTTAAACATTCATGAAGTTTGGTTATTTTATGAATTTATTATGGGCCTACTTAAAATGTGACCAAATCTGCTGTGTCAAAAGTATACATACAGCAATGTTAATATTTGGTTACATGTCCCTTGGCAAGTTTCACTGCAATAAGGCGCTTTTGGTAGCCATCCACAAGCTTCTGGTTGAATTTTTGACCACTCCTCTTGACAAAATTGGTGCAGTTTAGCTAAATATGTTGCTTTTCTGACATAGACTTGCTTCTTCAGCTTTGTCCACACGCTTAAGTCAGGACTTTGGGAAGCTAGTCTAAAACCTTCATTCTAGCCTGATTTAGCCATTTCTTTACCACTTTTTACGTGTGTATGGGGTCATTGTCTTGTTGGAACACCCGACTACACCCAACACCCAACCTCGAGGCTGATGATTTTAGGTTGTCCTGAGGAATTTGGAGGTAATCCTCCTTTTTCATTGTTCCATTTACTCTCTGTAGAGCACCAGTTCCATTGGCAGCAAAACAGGCCCAGAGCATAATACTGCCACCACCGTGCTTGACAGTGGGATTGGTGTTCCTGGGATTAAAGGCCTCACCTTTTCTCCTCCAAACATATTGCTGGGTATTGTGGCCAAACAGCTCAATTTTGCTTCATCTGACATCACACGAACAAAGATAATACCTTCTGGAGGAAAGTTCTTTGGTCATGTATTTTGGTCATTTTCCTTCCTCCCTTCCGAAAAGCAGGCCACTTCACCCCAAACCCCTCCTCTCTTTTTACATTCCCAAGGCAGATATAAAGGTGTGTAATTTTTTTTGTCTCTCTCTCTCTTCCTTCTTTATTAGCAGTGTAGACTTGTTTCTCTGTAAACTGATGTTATTTGAGACCTCAAATAAATACTTAGCTTTCTCTGAACAATTCCAAAACACATTTCGTCAGGAAAACGACGATTCTTTTACATTTAATTTTTGCTCATGTTATTTGCAACATCCGTTTTTTAGGTAATCATGGAATAAGGCGACACAACATGCAATTAACCGACCAAAATTATACTTTTATATGTCTTTATCTATACTGTCTATGCGGGGAAATGGGCTCCAGTTCTGTAGATGGGGGGGCGACATATCGAGTCTGGCAATGAAAAGGGGGCGTTCCAAGTACAGTTAGTTATTTAACAATTACTTATAAAACTAGGGAAATTATTGCCTGATTCATTTTAATCTGGCTGCTATGAGTCTTTTAAACTTTTACTAACGCTTTACTATCAAAGTGGGAGACCAACGTTTTACTACAAAATGAGCAGTTTTCATTACGCTGACTTACAGAGTAGACCTCGGATGCAGATTTAAACCCATGCAGCTCCTCGGATAAGGACGAAGAGGAGGACGCCTCCTCTTCAAGTTTCCGCATGGCTTCGCCTCCACTGCAGCTCTTCGCCTGCTCCGTCACAGCAGGCGCTTTCTTCATCTCGGACACCTTGAGGGGAAAAAAAATGAGTTCCTTATCAACCTGATTTTAATGTACAGTACAACACACGAGCAGAACCTTTTTTAATATGGCCGCTTTGTACAAGTTGGAAGACTTGCTGCTCTTGAACACCTCATGTTCGATATCCACAGCTGAGGTGAGAAGACAACTGGGAAGAGAAACAGAATAATTCAGGGTTGGACTGTCAAATAATACTCGATTAAAAAAAAAATCCGGACACAAATGAGGATCTTTGTGTGTATGTGTATGTTTACCTGAACGCGTTGTCTTCCCTCTGGTGGCCATATAATACCTCCTGCAGAAGGGATAAGCAGTGCTCTCTGGTCTGAAATACAAGGTCCTTTATCACATTGCAAGTGCAGAGGTAAAATATAGGGATTAAATAGGCGTGGGTTGTTAAACAGAAAACAGGAGGAGGGAGGAGAAATTTTACTCCGAAAATGCATCAAAATTTTATGGAAAATTTAATCTGCTTTCAAGTACAGTAAAACATAAAAAATGTTCCTGCATGATATTAGAATTGCATGGTGGGAAAGTAATGTTTTTTTTTTTTAGGTTTGTCTAGTGTGAATGTGAGTGTGAATGTTGCCTGTCTATCTGTGTTGGCGATGAGGTGGCGACTTGTCCAGGGTGTACACCGCCTTCTGCCCGAATGCAGCTGAGATGGGCTGCAGCACCCTTGCAACCCTGAACGGGACAAGCGGCAGAAAATGGATGGCTGTAGAATAAAATTTACAAACTTTTAGATGCTGCCATATATGCCTTATGTGGAAACCATGTCTCTGTGTACAAACATTTTATTCAATCACTTTGTGTCCCCTCCCATTTTGTGGCGCAGGGCACAGTATTTTTGGAAAGGCGGAGCCCTCCACATCATGTACACGACTAGTCACTACTCAGTGTATGTGCCTTTCTGTGTTTTTTTTTCATCTTTTGACAAGTTTTGTAGATCTTGACAATATGACTAAATATGCTCACTCAAAAGAAGAGTTATTTACTTCTGTTACCTTCTACTTTGTTCTTTCATCTGCTATGTACCTTATTTGACCTGTTATATGCTTATTCTACCTTCTGTATTCCTTCATTTACTTTTTGTTTACTTTCTACTTACCTTCTTTTACCTTTAACTTTTTTTCATTTTTTAAAAATCTTCTTATAAGTTTTACTTACCTATTTTACTTACGTTTATCTTTAATTTACCTTCTTTTATCATCTTGTACTGACAATTCAACTTGCTTGAACTTCTTTTATGCGGTCCGCTTTTTATGAATTTTTATTAGTTACACTCAAACAATTGATTGCGGCAACAGAATTGCCATTTCCCCCTCTGTCTGCTCCTTTCTCGTCAGCTCCTCCAATGGATTTTAATTTTAGAATTTTTTTAAATTGTAGCAACATCAGGGTTTCCCACACATTCATTTATTACGGCCACCACAAATAAAAAAATTAAAAAAATTCATAAAAAAAAAAAATAATTTTTTATTTATTTATTTATTTATTTTTTTAGGCTTTTGACTCGCTCGACCGCTCATAAAAGCAATGGGACTGTCTGTGAATGGAGCTTGTAGTTACATATTATATAAATATGTAAATATTATATAAATATGTATATAAATATGTACATAAAGTGTTGTAATTATATTCCAACTCCGCGTTCTTCTTGGTCATCGCCGCCGCCGCCCGCCCGCCCCGACCACAAATAGATGCCTGACCACACCACCACAAATAGATGCCTGACCTGTGGGAAACACTGAACATGGTTGTTAAAGTAACCTGCTCAGTGGCCTTGTGATTAAAGTGTCCGCCCTGAGACTGGAAGGTCGTGATTTGCCAAGTCATACCAAAGACTATAAAAATGGGACCCATTGCCTCCCTGCTTGGCACTCATCATCAAGGGTTGGAATTTGGGGTTAAATCACCAAAAATTATTCACGAGCGCGGCCATTGCTGCTGCTCACTGCTCCCCTCACCTCACAGGAAGTGTACATGAGGATGGGTCAAATGCAGAGGATAATTTCATCACACCTTGTGTGTGTGTGACTATCGTTGGGACTTGAACTTGAACTTTTAAAGGACTATTGTGATTGCTGATTGTTTGCGAGGGCAACAAAGGGACTTCTGTGTGGGTGCGCGTGTTGGCAGAGCAGCACGTACAGGACAGTTAAGCTTGCCGTTGTTGTTGTCTAGGCTTGTTATAAAATAGAAAGTTGATCCGTCACCTCCTAGCCATGTTTGTGTGATACGCAGTACTGTATAGTGACGTGAAGTGAATTATATTTATATAGCGCTTTTCTCTAATGACTCAAAGCGCTTTATACATTGTGAAACCCAATATCTAAGTTACATTTTTAAACCAGTGTGGGTGGCACTGGGAGCAGGTGGGTAAAGTGTCTTGCCCAAGGACACAACGGTAGTAACTAGGATGGCGGAAGCGGGGATCGAACCAGGAACCGTCAAGTTGCTCGCACGGCCACTCTACCAACTGAGCTATACCACCCCAAGGTGGTATAGCACTTTATGCTGGGTACAAACCTTAACTAAAACATGGAATTTTCTCGAGGCTGGAACCATCCATCCATCCATTTCCTACCGCTTATTCCCTTTGGGGTTGCGGGGGGTGCTGGTGCCTATCTCAGCAACAATTGGGCGGAAGGCGGGGCACACCCTGGACAAGTCGCCACCTCATGGCAGAGGCTGGAACCAATTATTCCTATTTAATTTGTTTCTTATGGAGAAATTCGCTTCACTATGTGAACGCTTCGATTTACAAACCCTATTCAAAAATCAATTAAGTTCGTAAATCTTCAATGTATCTTCGCCACAGTGCACTTAAAGCAATGTTTACAATTTACTCCGACCTGCACCGTCTGTTTTAGCACTCTCCTGACACGTGAGTCACAGAATTCCAACAGAGGTGCTAATGAATGCTATGAGGAATGTGTTTGTGGCATTCAAACTCAGCACAGTACCTTCACGGTGAGCCTGGGGATCCTCTGACAGCTCGCCTCCCTCAGTGGGCAGTCGGCGTCTACACAGCAAGATGAGGCCGATGGCGTGGATGAGACCCCGCTAATTATAAAAATAATTACAGTATATGAATTTTACTTGGAGGAATGAAGTTGTCCGTCTGGGTGGCAAGTCCCTGCAGAAGGACACAAAGACACCAAAATAAATATGTCTGAATCACAGAGGCATTCCAGTTCATGAGTTACTGCTCCACGTGCCCATTATTCTGTGACTATAGCAGGGATTTTCAACCTTTTTGACCCCGGGGCACTATGTTTCCACTACAGATGGGCCCAGGACTCACTCAAATATTATCACTCTTGATTATAATCGTATTCAATAATTGTATCCAACCTACTTACAGTTTACAACCTTGTAAAATGATACAAACGCATGTGTTAATAAAGATTATTACCTATTGAACACATAAACCTTAGACTTAGGTCAGGCTGATGAGAACAGTAAGTCCCAACCAAACAGACTGCATATGAAGGGACTACTGAGGAAAAATAAATGTTAATACAAATATTTTTTGTTAAAATGTACTCCATTAATATGGATTATGTTTCTTAAATACATTGTCAATACAATTCAACTGTAAATTAAAACACGGCTTCACCACTTTAGTCATAATTCTTGCACTTAAAAATGTTCCCATGACACTTCATAATTCCTTCTTCTACCTTTTATTTATCTTCTATTTTACCTTCTATTTACATTCCTTATACCATATTTGACCTTTTATTTAACTTATTTTACCTTCATCATATCTTTTACAGGTTTTTTACTCTTCTTTTACCTTCCATTTACCTTCTATAGTCCTTATTTTACTATGTATTTACCTTATATTTAACTTATTGTCTATACAATTTACATTTTGTATTATTTATTATACCTTTGATTTACCTACTATTTCAACTTGATTTATATTCCATCAACCTTTTTTAATTTCTATTTACCCTATTTGTACATTATTTTACCTTTTTATTGACTCTCTTCTACTTTTTATTTAATTATTTGACCTTATTTTACCCTCTGTTACCTTTTTTTCAATTATTCTGCCTTTTATGTACCTTATCTTACCTTTCTAATCACCTTACCATAATTTAAATTCTATTTACTTTCCTTCGCTTTGTGTTTACCGTATTTCACCTTTTAATTAACTTTTACTTTTTTAAATATTTGTTTTACCTTTTATATACTTATTTTACCTTTATTTATCTTCAATTGAAGTTTTACCTCCTTTTGCCTTGTATTCAACTTTTTTTCTTTTCTTTTATGCGGTCCGGATTTTATTGGTTGCACTTATTAACCGATTATTCAAAGCAACAGAATGAAACAAAGCTTTTTTTTGACATTCCAATTAATGAAGCAAATTATTGATTTAACCTGTTAATCATTGCAGCCTTAAAAAACTATAATTCATAATCATTAATACAAAAGGACTCATATCCAATACCAAATGTGTTAGTTAAAAGGGGCTTTTTACAACTTGCTCAAAGTAAAAATGTTTTAAACTCAAAAAATATAACTAGACCACCGGCTAGTTTATGTGACCATAAGTGGTCTAACTGAACTTTTTTAAGTCTATTTTTTTACAATTATTAATTATACCAAATGAAAATTGCTCGTCGGACTGAGAAATTTGTCTGGCGTTCAGGCTGCTGTCTTGTAAACAGGTAGACGGGGAGCGTGCACATACATAATCAGCCCAAGAGACAAAAACAACGAACAAACTGCAGCCATGTTGTTGTATTGATAGAATGTACATCCAATGATAGTTAATGTTAAAAGCTAAACTGCTATCGTTTGCTACCAACACAAAAACCTAAAGAATGTAAACATGCTACATGTAAGGGTAGTTTACGTCATCACAGCTACCAAGAATTGATTAACGTGGAGCCCGACTTAAACAAGTTGAAAAACTTGTACTGAACTGTGCAATCTACTAATAAAAGTTTCAATCAATCAAGCAGTCACGTATTAACAGCTGAAAAAGGGCGGGTTATAACACTTAAAATTACTGAAAAGTAACGCATCCATTTAAAGGTTGCAAACAGCCTTTTTAATTAACATATACATAAGTATCATCCGTCCATCTTTTTCCGCTTATTCGAGGTCTTACAAGAATTATTGCATGATTCATCTCTGACCTACACAATGAAGTAAAATGAAACTAAACATGTTTATAATCATATTTAAGTGACTAACACTGCACATTCTGGCGACTTTATAATACATTTGTTGGCACTCTTTTGTATACAAAAAAAAAAAAAGTATAAAATAAAAAAAAAAACAAATGATGGTACTGGTTTGAACGTTTGATGAAAAAATTATTGATGAACCAAATACATGAATATGTATATTGTGGGCTTTCTGATAATGGAGTGTGCCATTTACTGTGTGTCCTGGTTATCACTTTGGGAAGACTGGCACGTGTGTCGAACGCTGGATCCAATGATGGATTGATACATGCAAGAGGGAACTGGTTTACAGTAACATGATCTTGATATGTTGATACCATCTTTAACAAACGTCCAAAACACTAAATATAGTTTTATATTAAAACATTTTTTTTTTCAACTAATTGAAATCAATAATTAGTTTTTTATTGCATATGAACATACCAAGTGTGTGTATGTGGGGCGGTGACGTTTAGGGTTGGGTAGTGGCCCTCAGATTTAGACTAGATAATGGGGACGGCGTTGTACGGTTTGGAGAGTGGCCGTGCCAGCAACCTGGGGGTTCTTGGTTCAATTCCCAGCTTCTAGCATCCGGGTCATGTCCGTTGTGTCCTTGAGCAAGACACTTCACCCTTGCTTCTGTGAGGTCGTGGTTAGCCCCTTGTATGGCAGCTCCCGCCATCAGTGTGTGAATGTGTGTGTGAATGGGTGAATATGGAAATAGTGTCAAAGCGCTTTGAGTACCTTAAAGGTAGAAAAGCGCTATACAAATATAACACCATCCATCCATCCATTTTCTACCGCTTATTCCCTTTCGGGGTCGCGGGGGGCGCTGGCGCCTATCTCAGCTACAATCGGGCGGAAGGCAGGGTACACCCTGGACACATCGCCACCTCATCGCAGGGCCAACACAGATAGACAGACAACATTCACACACTAGGGCCAATTTAGTGTTGCCAATTAACCTATCCCCAGGTGCATGTTTTTGGAAGTGGGAGGAAGCCGAAGTACCCGGAGGGAACCCACGCATTCACGGGGAGAACATGCAAACTCCACACAGAAAGATCCCGAGCCTGGATTTGAACCCAGGACTGCAGGAACTTCGTATTGTCAGGCAGACGCACTAACCCCTCTTCCACCGTAACACATTTATTTTATATATTTATTTAAATTCTTGCGGAAATTTTTGACTGACTATTATCTGTGCTGTGAACCTCCGTGGCCCAGGGTTGATTGAAGCTAAATAGCTAGCATAAAATGCTGTTAGCATGTTATAATAGCAACAGTTCGCATACTCGCTAGCTGAAGACCAGTCTCAATATCCATTCATTTAGGTTAAAATGATCCGAATAAGCTAAAATACTGGCATAAAACGATAGCATGCTAACTTTATCATGCTAATGCTATCATGATAAGATAAGAAAGGTTAGCGTACTTCCAAGATGGCACCAAGTATTAAAAAAATCCATGATTTTTAGATTCAAATGAATAAGATTAGCTAAAACACTCGCATAAAATGTACCAAATTTGATTAACCTTGCTTGCTAACATAAGTGAATTTAACATAGTTTTAAGACGGCGGAACATTTTATGACAGTCATAATTTTTAGGTTTAAACAAATAAAAATCGCTAAAATGCTAGCATAAAAAGTTTGCATGCTATCATAGGATAAGTTAGCATACTTCTAAGATGGTGTCAAGAATCAAAAGCCATGCTTTTTAGGTTCAACTAATAAAATAACTGAAAAGTTATAAAATGTTAGGATGTTATGGGAAAAGTTAGAACACATACAAGATGGCGGCACGTATTAAAATCCATGGTTTTTAGGTTAAAATTAATTCACTGCTTTGCAGCATGCGAATGGATCCATAATAATAAGTAATAATAAAAAACAAAATTAGGCCAAAAACAAAATCTTGTTTAGGGCCACAAAAAGTCTAGAGCCATGGATCACAATCTACCTTCCTGAGCATCATCTGCTTCTTGAAGAGGTCGGAGAACTCCTCTTTCCTCTTGGCATCGTCTTCAACATGGTCTTCCCCTTCGTCATACCTACGAGATGCAATGTCACACTTCAGTCCATGCAATTTTTGCAGATTTCCCGTGCAGAAAGCTCGCTAGCTTGCCTCTCAAAGCCATATCCCTTTTTTCCTCCTCCATAAAAGTCCTGGTTGAAACCAAAGGGGCCGTGCGACTCTTTGCTGTGAGCTCTGATTCCAGTGTTGAGGCTGGACACCTTTTCCAGCTGGGCCCGCACAACTTTGGGGTTGGAACAGCAGTCGCAAGCGCCTGAACAGTTGGGTGGCTTGTCCCCGAAAAACTTGGAAATGGAGGCGTGGCGGCAACTGATAGGGTGACAGAGAGCATACTGGCAGGTTGTAGCAAGGGCTGTCTGACAATAACATGTGTAAACACAGGTGAGGTATTGATCTGTTAGCTGTTGTGTAACTTCTGTACACAACTACAACCAATACAGGACAGAAACATGTACAAAACACACACAAAAATGGATAACCTTCTTTGATGTGTACGGCGTAAATGACAGTCCACTATGTGTAAGAGCTTTTGTTTTTAATCCATTCAGCTCCACTCTCGCCGTCTATACAAGTGTTTCTTAACCACAGAGCGCCCCATAGGGGGTGTCCAAAAAATATCTGTTTCTCAGCTGCGTGAAGTTGTAATACACTTTTCCACAATTTGTGGCACTAATGACAATATCAAAAATACAGAAGAAGTCTGGAGCTAAAGTCATAGAGACGTTTATTTAACGCACAAAAATAACGACTTAAGTGGTGAAGCTGTATTTTAATTTGTACTCTAATTTTATTGACAGTTTAGTTAGGAAATGTTCATTTTAAATTTAGTACATTTTAACACAACATAATTGTATGTTGTGCCCAAAGACATGCACCTGGGGATAGGTAGATGCAACACTAAATGGTCCCTTGTGTGCGAATGTGAGTGTGAATGTTGTCTGTCTGTGTTGGCCCTGTGATTAGGTGGCGACTTGACCAGGGTGTACGCCGCCTTCCGCCCGAATGCAGCTGGGATAGGCTCCAGCAACCCACGCGACCCAGAAAGAGACAAGCGGTAGAAAATGGATGGATGGATGGATGGATAATTGTACCGTGGGTCACTTTTTATGTATATATATATATATATATATATATATATATATATATATATATATATATATATATATATATATATATACACACATACATATATATATACAGTATATACACACATATATATATACACTTATACATATATACATATATATATATATATACACACACACATATATACTGTATACATACAGTATATACTACATATATATATATATACATACACACACACAGTGCGGCAAAAAAGGATTTAGTCAGCCACCGATTGTGCAAGTTCTCTCACTTAAAATGATGACAGAGGTCTGTAATTTTCATCATAGGTACACTTCAACTGTGAGAGAAAGAATGTGAAAAAAAAATCGAGGGATTCACATTGTAGGAATTTTAAAGAATTTGTAAATTATGGTGGAAAATAAGTATTTGGTCAACCATTCAAAGTTCTCACTGATGGAAGGAGGTTCTGGCTCAAAATCTCACGATACATGGCCCCATTCATTGTTTCCTTAACACGGATCAGTCGTCCTGTCCCCTTAGCAGAAAAACAGCCCCAAAGCATGATGTTTCCACCCCCATGATTCACAGTAGGTATGGTGTTCTTGGGATGCAACTCAGTATTCTTCTTCCTCCAAACACGACGAGTTGAGTTTATACCACAATGGATACATGGATGATACAGCAGAGGATTGGGAGAATGTCATGTGGTCAGATGAAACCAAAATATAACGTTTTGCCTTTAGCTCATTTGCATTACTGGGCCTGGTGTCTTTCAGCTTCTTTTTCACTATAACCCACAAATTCTCTGAGGTTCAGGTCAGGGGAGTTGGCAGGCCAATGGAGGACAGTAATGCCATGGTCAGTACACCAGTTACTGGTGGTTTTGGCACTGTGGACAGGTGCCAAATCATGCTGGAAAATGAAATCATTATCTCCATAGAGCTTTACAACAGATGGAAGCATGTACACAGCTGCATTGACTCTGGACTTGATGAAACACATGTCAGCAGCTGACATGGCTCTCCAAACCATTGCTGCCTGAGGGAACTTGCGTTGTCTAGAGTTCAGGAGTGGCTTGACCATGGGAATACGGCTATTGAATCTGTATCTGTTGAAAAGCTCTACGGAGATGATGATTTCATTTTCTTCATTTTCATCCCTCGTCCATTAACAAGTAAAAAGTCTAGGGCGGTCACGGCATGTTCTTGCCGCAAATGTTGGTCAATTTTTTAAGCCTTACGATAAATGACGAGGGCGGTCGCGGCTTTTGCCGCAGTTAAATTTGAGCCTTGCATACACATACATGTATACAAATATACAAATATATATATATATATATATATATATATATATATATATATATATATATTCACGCCTATCGTACACAACTATCTATTACATGTATACATGTGGAATGATAAGTAACGGCATACGATATACAAACCCAAATGGTTCTTGAACAGGGTTCCTAAATTAAAAAAGTTTATATAGTGAAGCAAATTTCTCCGTAAGAAACGATGTAAAAATATATAATGGCTAACGGCCGAAACAAAAGTCCAATACATTAGGTAAAGTTTGTACACAATATAAAGTGTGATACTGTATTGTATATAACACAGACATAACAAGAAGGTGATTAATGAACTGTCATTACTGACAAGTTAAAACAACAACGACAAAGTAAACTGTCCTGTATGCGGTCTCCTGCCAACACGCACACACACACAGAAGTCTTTTTGGTGCCCTCACAAACGATTAGAAATTAAAAAAAAAACTAACTTTAACAACCATATTGCTACAATAATAAACATTTGAAAAAGTAATATCCCATTATAGTACATTGACATCCATTGAAGCAGGCCACAAGAGGAGAAGGAAAAGGGTGGGGGAAGGGGCCGTTTGTGTATATGCTCTTGGAAGAGGTGCCGCTGAACGAGAGGCAGTCTTCTCCTCCGCTGTGAAATAGGTCAACTCTGGCATTCTTTTCCAGAAAAATCAGTTTTTGTTTGTCACAATTAAAAACTTGCTGTTGTATGAAACCGGCTTTCTAAATCTCTTCAACACAAGCAAGCAAAACATGGCTGCCAGCGGTACACAAAATAAACAAAAGAAGCGTCGTACACAGAAGCAAATTTGGCACGATCTAAAAGTTTGCTGATAGAGGGGTTTGTACATCGAGAGTCCACTGTATTAATTTCTAGCAAACAATGCTGCAGTCTAACGCCACGTTCCAAACTTAAACGTCTTGCTTTGATTATTCTCTCAATGAAAAAATAAAAACACCACAGCCGTCAGATCCTGTATTGCATAACACACCCAAACAAAGGCAGCGTCTGGAGCCACTTTGACAAACATGTGGACTACCTTGCAGGAGTGAACGACGTGGCTGACCGAGCCACAAAAAGACAGAAAGTGTTTGCATAAAGGAGGTGGAGAAAGACGAGAGAGGCACACAAGAACGACTCCGGCTAGTGAAAAGCAGAAAACATCTTTGGAAGGTGACCAACTACAGTATGTACTCTCCTCTTAACTTGAACAACCACAAACTCAACATGCTGGATTTGTTTTGTGTGCGTGTGTCTTTACTCGCAGAATTTAATCTCGACCTGAAGAATTATGTCCCTATGATCCCTGATCTCAGACATAGGACCTCTGGATGATGAACTGATCACTCCAACAACGAGTATAACTCCTTCAGTGGGGAAATGCCATGCTGTCAACTTGTCTGCTCAGTCCTGGGTGGTCACAGTTTGGCCTAGGCTGAGTGTGTGACAACAACACACACTCACACAGGTGAGTGTTTACACACACATTCTTTTTTTTTTTTTTTTTAGTGCGAGCTGTTCGCCCTTGCTCAAAACATCTTTTAACGCACCTGGTCTGCCAGAGAATAAGAAGACAGAGCAGAAGGGCCCATCAGTCTAGCCCAGTGTTTTTCAAACCTTTTTGAGCCAAGGCCCATTTTTTATTATTGAAAAAATGCAGAGGCACTCCACCAGCAGAAAACAGTAAAAAATGAGACTCAGCAGCCGATACTGACAGTAAAAAGTTGTTCTGGCAATTGTTGTATATGAATTTAAACCATAACCAACCGTGCATCGCGGTAGCTCTCATCTCAAAAGGTCTTATCACGACCTGTCACATCACTCCACAACTTATTTACGTTTTTTGGTGTTTTCCTGTGTGTAGTGTTTTATTCCTTGTCTTTTGGTGTTTTTTTCTGTTTTGTTGGTATTTTCCTGTAGCAGTTTCATTTCTTCCCTGAGCGCTATTTCCCGCACCTGCTTTTTTTTTAGCAATCAATAATATTTCAGTTGATTTCTTATCCTTCTTTGTGGATTGTTAATTGTCATGTCATGTTGGGATGTAGTT
The DNA here is from genome assembly GCF_033978795.1 of Nerophis ophidion. NCBI lineage: Eukaryota > Metazoa > Chordata > Actinopteri > Syngnathiformes > Syngnathidae > Nerophis > Nerophis ophidion. The sequence continues at coordinate 25,998,732 of NC_084617.1, forward strand.
TGTGGACGCCTTCTCTGCTCCACACGCTGTAAGTCTTGGCTGTCGTCCAGCATTCTGTTTTTGTTTCGGTTGTAGCCAGTTCAGCTTTAGTTTTGTTTTGGGTAAGGCTATGCAACACTGGTCTAGCCTACTGAGTGACATTGGCGCTATATTTAGCGAGTATTCAGAGCCCTCGTTTTTCGAATAATCGACCCGCGCCAAATCTAGTCATGAGACTTAAAGATTTTGACATGAAACAAGGTATCGCTCTTCTCAACGAGCACCGGGTGACACAAAATACATTCATTTAGAGTTCTAAATATATATTATTTTCATGTTTTCACACACTTTTTGCAAATGTATCATCACAAATTAGCAATCGTGAACGTTTAACCATTACATCATCTCCCATTTAAAGTTACTTTTACTGGAACTAAGGGGTCAAGCCCAACTCCTGAAAAACCACCCCACACCAAAATTACTCCTCCACCAAATTTCACACTTGGTACAATGCAGTCCGAAATGTACCGTTCTCTTGGCAACCTCCAAACCCAGACTCCATCAGATTGCCAGATGAAAACTCCAGAGAACACATCTCCATTGCTCTAGAGTCCAGTGGCGACGTGTTTTACACCACTGCATCCGACGCTTTGCATTAGACTTGGTGAGGTATGGCTTAGATGCAGCTGCTTGGCCATGGAAACCCATTCCATGAAGCTCTCTGTGTACTGTACATGGGCTAATTGGAAGGTCACATGAAGTTTGGAGCTCTGTTGCAACAGACTGTGCAGAAAGTCTTTGCACTAGATAGATAGAGAGATAGATAGATAGATAGTACTTTATTTATTCCGTCAGGACAGTTCCTTCAGGAAAATTACAATTTTCAGCACAATCCCATTCAAGATCAGACAAACATTACAGGGAGACAGAACAGGATCGCTGACGGGTCTGCCGGCTTCCAGCGCCCCTTACAAAAAAGATGACATACAGGTAAACAAGGGGGGGGGAGAGAAAAAAATAGAAGATTAAAATAAAATTAAAAAATCGGCCTTAGCCTAGGCCCTGGAATGGGGGTGCGGACTGAGGCCAAGGGGAAAAAAAACAACAACAACAACTCATAGCCATAGTACACATCCCTCTTCCATGTGTGTAAGAGGGAAACATCTAACATCAAAGAACACAGAGGACATTAAAAACATTAAAGCAGCAGATACAACCAGACACTTCTACATACAGCTATGAATAAAAAGTAAAATAAACATATCCACTGTGGTGGCCTCTGCGGTGTTTCACGCCATCGTCTGCTGGGGAGGAGGGGGCATGGCCAGAGACAGAAGCAGACCCAACAAGGCAACCAAGACAGCCGAAACCACTCTCGGCCAGTGTCCAGTCCGCATGGATGAGCGAGGATACGTCCAAGATGACTGAGGTGTCCGACACCTGCTCACCCAGTCAAGACACCGCGAAGCCTCTCCGTCCCAATAGCTCAGTGCTAGCTCCACAGTCCTGTCCCCTCATCCGCATCTCCTCCAGTACATCCAAACAGACTCTGGTGTAGCAGAGACCCTGCAGCTGGTCTCCATGGCCAAAAGGCTCCCGGGAGGCAGATCCAGAAGTCCACAAAAAAAGCACCACAGAGGTCACGAAAGTGGCACCCCTTGTCACACAGTCCCAAAGAGTCCCGGACCAAAATGCAAAAAAATATAATACCGCATGAAAACAAGAGGGAAACACAAAAGGATGACACAAGAGCACAGAGTTCCTGCCTACAGCAGCCACTACAGCAGCGCCATCTTGGAAAGCGCTTTAGCATTCGCTGACCCCTCTCTGTCAGTTTACATGGCAAACCACTTAGTGGCTGAGTTGCTGTTGTTCCCAAACTCTTCCATTTTCTTATAATAAAGCCGACAGTTGACTTTGGAATATTTAGTAGCAAGGAAATGGTAAAGTAATGGCTGAATAAGACTACAATTAAGGTTTTAGAATGTCCTTTTCCAAAGTCCTGACTTAAACATCTGTACAATGCTGAAGAAGCAAGTCCATGTCAGAAAACCAACCAATTTAGCTATACTGCACCAATTTCGTCAAGAGGAGTGGTCAAAAATGACCAGCTACCAAAAGCCCCTTATTTCAGTGAAACTTGCCAAGGGACAAGTAACCAAATATTAACATTGCTAAGTGTCTACTTTCGACCCAGCAGATTTGGTCACATTTTCAGTAGTCCCATAATTAATTCATAAAAGAACCAAACTTCAAGTATGTGCTCCAATCACTCTATCACAAATAAATAAGAGTTGTATAAATGATTGGAAACTCAAGACAGCCATGACATTGTTCTTTACAAGTGTATGTAAACTTTTGACCACGACTGTATCTTTAAAACTGACATGAACAAGTCAGTCAAGTCAGGAGAGTTCACTCTATTCAGCAGCATTCTAACCACAACTCCTTAATAAAAACAAATGCCTTCATGTCTCTATCAGACAAGTTAATATCCTGCCCTGCTCTCTCACAACTAACCTCTGGCTTCGATTTCGCTACAAATAAAAAAGTATGGCAGTTGTCCTTGTTGCCTCATAAGGATGGACCCCAAAGACCAAGCAGTGAGTCTCCTAAACAAGATTTGGGCCAAGCTGCAAAGTCTGCCAAACTCCAGCCCCATCGAGCTGGGAGCTTTCCTCGTCCTCTTGACATTCATCGGTGAGTCTCCTCTCTTGGTTGTGACTAACAATCTGGATTTTATTTACTGTGATTGTTTATTTGCGGTCTTCAGCGGTGTTCCTTACCATGATGGTGGTGACCTGTGCGTGCTGCTGCTGCTGCTGCTGCCGGAAAGCCAGACGAAAGGGTGCGGACTTTTAAAGGCATTTGAACTACATGCCAAAATGTTAAACAGGTTTTTTCCCCAAGGCTACCAAGTGTCAGGATGAGAACTTGTGCGAGGAGTCGTGCTCATAAGTCAGGCCGGGCAACAAGTGTGTGTCCAGCCCTCCAAAACAAAGCAACTGTCACTAACACGGATGTTCTGCTTACTGCTAAACCCCCAGACTTTCAGGAATATCGGCAGTCCTTGGAGCGCTCATGTACAATAACATCATTCTTGACCAGAGGACCTGAGACCAATCCAATTTCAAAGGGGAACTACCCTTTTTTTTGTTTTTTTTTTGTTTACAATCCTTATGTAAGACAGCAACACGTATGTTCAAAGTTCCCTCTAAGGTGGGCGCCTGCCCAATCTGAACTGTAAACAAAAACAAAAAAACACATAGCTATTTGTTCTGTAGGGATTTGCGAAGCAACTGTCAGTGGCCATAACAGAAAAAAGAATTTTGTCAACACTGTTAGGTTTTTGTCAAGACACTTTAAGGAGGACAGGGATCTCATTGATCACTTTATTGAAAAAAAATTGTTTGTCGGCCGTAAACACACCATAAAACATTAGTAAAAAACTTCTGTCTAGCTCGGAGGTCAGCAACCTGTGGCTCTAGAGCCACATGCAGTTAGAGTGTCCGCCCAGAGATCGGTAGGTTGTGAGTTCAAACCCAGGCCGAGTCATACCAAAGACTATAGAAATGGGACCCATTACCTCCCTGCTTGGCACTCAACATCAAGGGTTGGAATTGGGGGTTAAATCACCAAAATGATTCCCGAGCGCGGCCACCGCTGATGCTCACTGCTTCCCTCACCTCCCAGGAGGTGGAACAAGTGGATGGGTCAAATGCAGAGGACACATTTCACCACACATGATGTGTGTGACTATCAGTAGTACTTTAACTTCTTTTTTTTTTTTAGCTCTGACCTTGTAGCTCCCCGGAAGTTTTTCAAAAAATGCATACACATTTTTGTTTTAATATGGTTTCTTTAGAAGCACAAACATTGCACACACCTTCCTAACTGTTAGAAATCCCACTGTTTATATTACACATGCTTTACTGATGAGAGTATTTGGCGAGCGCTGTTTTGTCCTAAATTCAGCGGTCTCTGAACTTGCCGTATTTTGATTACAGTACAACTTTCTGCGACACTGCCACAGAAAGACATGTTTTATGCCACTCCTTCTTTGTCTAATTTTGTCCAACAAACCTTGTATGCTTTGCATGAATGCACAAAGGTGAGCTTCGTATTGACTTGTGTGGAGTGCTAATCAGGCATATTTGGTCACTGCATGATTGCAAGCTAATCGATGCTAACGTGCTAGCTAGACCAGTGGTCCCCAACCACCCGTCCGTGACACATTTGCTACCGGGCCGCAGAAAAACCTTAAATAATTTATAAACGACTGCATTTTCTTCAACTTAACTTTCGCTTGTCCCACGAGATACATAAGCTTGTTTACAGGAACTCCATCCATCGACCCATCCATTTTCTACTGCTTTTGGGGTCGCTAGAGTCTATCTCAGCTGTATTCAGGGGTTATATTTTTTATAACTTTGTGACATGATACAATGCAGATTAATGAGCATATACAATATAAAATGTGACAGATTGTCGCCAAAGGCTGATTTCCATCTGCATCTCATTGCAAAGAAACAAACCCAGGGCTCCCACTAATTCAGCATTATAGTAAGTTGTATTTTAATGCACTTATTTTTGCTGTATTTATCTGGCACAAGTGTAAAGCTGGTCCCTAAAAGTAATGCCAGGCCGTGGTGCAAAAAAGGTTGGGGACAACGGATCTAGACTAGCTGTATGTACATATTGCATCATCATGCCACGCTTGTAAGTATATTTAAGCTCATTTCGTTTCCTTTACTTATGTCCTCTGTGTATTCAATTTATATTTGCATGTCTCATGAGGGCTTCACGGTGGCAGAGGGGTTAGTGCGTCTGCCTGGCAGTACGAAGGTACTGAGTAGTCCTGGGTTTAATCTCGGGCTCGGGATCTTTCTGTGTGGAGTTTGCATGTCCTCCCCGTGAATGCGTGGGTTCCTTCTGGGTACTCCGACTTCCTCCCACTTCCAAAGACATGCACCTGGGGATAGGTTGATTGGCAACACTAAATTGGCCCTAGTGTGTGAATGTGAGTGTGAATGTTATCTGTCTATCTGTGTTGGCCCTGCGATGAGGTGGCGACTTGTCCAGGGTGTACCCCGCCTCCCGCCCAATTGTAGCTGAGATAGGCACCAGCGCCCCCCGCGACCCCAAAGGGAATAAGCGGCAGAAAATGGAATGATGGATGGATTATGAGAATGTGATTTAAATCAAAACAGCGCTTTTATTGCAGAACAGTAAATGTTTTACTGCCTGTAATTTAAAGAATTAAGTTTATTGCAGTTACATGTTGGCTATCATCCTGAAACCACAACGTTCTGCTATACATGCAACAAGTGATTATAGTGGCCAGGTGTGCCATCTGCTTGACATGTAAAGTGCATTATTGTATTTGTCATGCTGTCTTTAAAACAAACAAGGGGATACATTTTTGTATGTGTGATTCATTCACTTACCTTTCCTGCTCGCAAAAGGACACCATGGCTTCAAGGTCTTTAATGGCTGCTTTGTCACATTCTTTTGCCGAGTTGCGCTTTTCCTGCAAGCAAAAGACAGGTACACCTTTTAAATCAGGGGTCTCAAACTCAATTTATCTGGGGGCCACTGGATGCAGAAACTGGGTAAGGCTGGGCCGCAAGAAAATATTTCTTAAAAAATCCAACATGCACTTGTTAATCAATTCACCTTCTATAAATGGCTTTCTTGCCCTAGCAACATACTTGCCAATCCTCACGATTTTTCCGGGAGACTCCTGAATTTCAGTGCACCTCCCGACAATCTACCGGTGCAACCATTCTCCCGAATTTTTCCCAATTTTCACCTGGCTTACATTATTAAGGGCTGTCGTGATTGCACTGCCTTTAACGTCCTCTACAACAGTGGTTCTCAACCCCCTGTGAACATTTTTTTAATTCAAGTACCCCCTAATCACAGCAAAGCATTTTTGGTTGAAAAAAGGAGATAAAGAAGTAAAATACAGCACTATGTCATCAGTTTCTGATTTATTAATTTGTATAACAGTGCAAAATATTGCTAATTTGTAGTGGTCTTTCTTGAACTATTTGGAAAAAAATATTTAAAAAATAACTAAAAAACTTGTTGAAAAATAAACAAGTGTTTCAATTATAAATAAAGATTTCTACACATACTGTAGAAGTAATCATCAACTTAAAGTGCCCTCTTTGGGGATTGTAATAGAGATACATTCAAGAACTTTTTCTAAACATGTCTTCACAAAAAAAGAAATCTTTAACATCATTAATTATGGAACATGTCCACAAAAAGTCTAGCTGTCAACACTGAATGTTGGATAGTTGTATTACTTTTCCACAGTTTATGAACTTACATTCATACTTCATTGAAGTATTATTCAATAAACATATGTATAAAGGATTTATGAATTGCTGCTAATTTTTTAGAATGTTTGTAATAAATCTCACTTGTCCCTTGGCATACCTTCAAGCAACTCCAGGGGTCCGCGCAGCACTTCAAGAAGACTACTGCTCCACTACATGTCATCGCGCATGCTTTTGTATCACACAACCAATGTGCCTGCTCTGTAACATGTTGTGTGAGACTTGTACAGAACGTCAGTGACTGCAAGATGTACTTGTTCAACAGCCATACAATCCACACTGAGGGTGCCGTATAAACAACTTTAACACTGTTACAAATATGCGCCACACTGTGAACCCACACCAAACAAGAATGACAAACCCTTTTTGGGAGAATTTCCGCACCCTAACACAACTTAAACACAAAAAAACAAATACCCAGAACACCTTGCAGGGCGACAATATACAACACCTCAACCGACGCAAGTAGGGAGGGTCTGGGTGTGGGGGGTTGGTGGTAGCAGGGATGTGTATATTGTAGCCCGGAAGAGTTAGGTCTGCATGGGATTCTGGGTAATTGTTCTGATGTGTTTATGTTGTGTTACGATGCAGATGTTCTCCCGAAATGTGTTTGTCATTCTTGTTTGATGTGGGTTCACAGTCTGGCACATATTTGTAACAGTGTTAAAAGTTTTTTTTACGGCCACCCTTAGTGTGACCTGTATGGCTGTTGATCAATTATATCTTGCAATAACACATGTACGTCTCACATGGCCAGATGTAACATATAACTGGGCTTGCACGCAGTCAGTTCAGGATGTAGGGGGCGCTAAAGGCACTGCCATTATGGCACCCCCTGAATATTGTTGATCTGGTAAAAATTGACAGGGGCTTCGATAGACTTGGTGCCCTGAAATTCAGGGGTCTCCCATGAAAATTGGGCATGACCAATCAAGCACAGTTCATGTTAAACTTGCGGGCCGCACAAACATTAAATTGTCCTGTCAAAGCGCAGGCCGAATAATGACGTCTCGCGGGCCGCATGTTTGAGACCCCTGTTTTAAATGATGCCGAGCCTAAGATGCACTCGAGCAGAGGTCCTCAACAGGGCGTTCGTTCGTGACAACTAGGGGGTCCACGCAGGTACAGCAGGGGTGGGTTTTATTTTATAATCCCCCTGCAATTCACAATTGTAAAGACAAAAACATTCTAGGAGTGTTTAAAAAAATATAAAAAATTGATTAACATCCAAATCGTGAATCATAATTTTTGTGAATTTATTTAGAAAAAAAAAAAATACTTTTTTTGGTTAAAGAAACAATTTTTAAAACTGCTATTTTTATTTTTATTTGCTACAATTTTGTTTTTGTTTTTTAGTATTGCATGTACTATATTTGTTTGCCTTCTCAATGCCCATCCATCCATCCATTTTCTACCGCTTATTCGCTTTTGGGGTCGCGGGGGGCGCTGGCGCCTATCTCGGCTACAATCGGGCGGAAAGCGGGGTATACCCTGGACAAGTCGCCACCTCATCGCAGGCCTTCTCAATGTTAAATTAAAAAGTAAAAGTACTGTAAAACTGGAATTGGGTTGGAGTTGCTCTATTTTCTTATATTAGATCTATTTAGCTCCTATGTGTCAAAGTCAAGGCCCGCGGGCTGGATAATTAATTATCTTTGGCCCCTGGGATGATATTCGATTAGTATTAGAACAGGCCCGCAGGCCACAGCCGCCTGCTTCTGTTTTGCACGCACCAATACTCCATCAGTGATGGTGCTAGGAATTTTCAAAATGGGGTCCCAGGGACTGCATCAAGTCATAAAAATGGGGTCCCACTTTTTGTAACCATTTTGAAAACAAATGATAAATGTATGCATTATCATGTTGTATCTCACATTCTATATTCTGTTTTGGAAAAAGGTTGCCGTCATAAACGTTACTTGATTCCTTAAAAAAAATAATACAAAAGAAAACACATTTTTATGCATATGTACATTTATTCAGTTATAAACATTTTCACTTTCTTCTTTCTTTCATGGTTCTAAACTTTACCACTGCTGGTATTTTTGTCTATATTTTTATTATAATATTTTCAGAATGTGTTTGTTCCATTTGTGGCCTAAGTAAGACAAAAAAAACATTCTGAAGTTGTATTTATTTTTTTGTTTTCATGCCATGATTTAATAGTCTGGCCCACGTGTGCACAGATTTTCCTCCATAAGGCCTCTGAGCTAAAATGAGTTTGACACCCCTGATTGAGATTTTTGTAAATAAAGTTTTTTTCAATTGATTTTTAAAAAGGCATTTTTTAGGCCTCCACATGTACTGTAAGTCGTACGTCAGCGGCCCAGAGGGGATTTAAAAAATGTTTTAATAATAATTTATATACAACATAATATATTACGATAATCATGTTCAAACAAGAATTGATTCTGAATTGAATCTTCACCCCAAAAATTGGAATTGAATCAGATTGTGAGGTGCCCAAAGAGTCTTACCTCGAATGAATACACGGTAAAGCTGTTTCAAGAAACACACTGTAGTAAACAAATAAAGTATGGGTAATAAACGAGAGATGCATGTAGTGCTGTAGGATTTTTAACGATATTTATCCTAACACTACATTAAAATTTGTATCGCACAATTTAATTTTCTATTTTCAGTCTAATCATAACATCCAGGCTGCGGGTAATGTATCTGCAGCTGTTGCTGCTTTGCGGCAGCATTTTATGTCACTTGAAAATAACTTTGGATGTCAACAACATTATACTAATAATAATATAGTTGAGGAGCACAATGTAAGCTAAACCAACAACCTTTGAAAAGGAATTGGTGGTGTAATTTGTTTGGGAAAAAATAAACATCGACCAAACGAAGATAATCTATTAAAAATATGCCGCCAGCGAGTCGTTGCTAGCGACTTGAACATGTTTATTATTTTCTATCACTTGACGACAAAGCATGAATGACAGTACAGAGACTAGATAGAGCTAGGTGATAAAATTATATCACTATAAATCACTATAGACACGTGATAAATAACAATAATAAATGCGTTTGATAAAACGATCGATCATTTTCTTTTCTTTGTTGAACGAAAGCGGAGGTATGGAGGCAAGGTTGGTTGCATGAACAAAGGCACTCACTCTCTGGTATCCGAGCAACGCAGGAAGTGATCACTGATCAGTGGGAGTGACACGCTCACAGCCAATCAGGTAACAGTATCAACTATCACGTTTGGTTGCGCCATCTTGTCTAGCAGTTGTTTCTTTGCATGGAGTGAGAAGAGAAAGTAAAAATGAGTGCTGCAGAGAGTGAATAAATTGTTGATGAAACAGGAAAAGTCACCTAGACAATGTGTGGAGGAAGGGGAAATAATAATTTTTTTTAGATGCATCGCGATTCGGACATGAGTGATTGTAAAATTTATCAACAAACGTCCAAAAATATATAATGTATTTATTGTAAACAAAGTAAAGGAGACAGTTGTAAAATACAGAACTTAGAAGCGAATGACACGTCATATCCGGGACTCTACGGCTACGTCCAGAGTGCGAGTTTTTTGTCAAATCCGATCTTTTTAATGATCTTTTACAAGAAAAAAAAAATCTGATTTCTAATGTGAACGCACTCTGACCCACATGTAGACATGATGTCATGACGTGGCACGCACTGCAGTGTTTATGGTCTCAGTGCTGGTGCATTTCTGACATTTTCAAGGATTTTTTGCTATCAAAGTCAACATTTTCTGAACCGAATTATTGAACCTAAAAGATTTAGGAGCAAGAGTTTTACCGGATATTTTGCTTCGATGTCTGCTTGAAGAGCGTGTCTGTTGGCGAGCAGTCAGAGTCAGGAGTGGTGGAACTTTCACGTGAGTTCCTAAAACATTTTATTTTTACTTGTTTTCTACTCCGTTGTCAACTATTTGTTTTGCAACAGTCTATTTTGGCCAATAATTATCGCTTTTTGACGACGATAAAAATAAAGAAAATGCATTGAAACGAGAAGGTGTGTCCAAACTTTTGGCCTGTGTTGTCTATTTGATTTATAGACACGTACTAAAAAGGGCTAAAATAATTCGGGATTGCACTGTTCACAAGGACAAAATCTGATACAGCAAAAAAAAATCAGAATTGACCTGCAGTGTAAACGGACATGAGGCACCGCAAAAAAAAAAAACATGGCTGACCGAAACCAGTCCTTTCACTCCAAAGGCCAGCTTTTGGGGTGGGCTTTTAAAACATCGATGGCGGAAAAGAACTGGACGTGAGATATTTGCGAGCTGTAGCTGTAGCACCTACACACGTCACTCACACCACATACCGTCATTCTTACAGGGGAACACACAGTTTATGGACATCACGAAGCCAGAGATTAAATGGTAGAGGCATTGAGTGCCACTGCATTAAGTTACAGGTACATTGAAACTAACTTGCAAAATTCAAAGTTTGTTGCATTATTTGCCATGAAAGTGTAGATGTGGTGGTTTTTAAACAACTGATGATCTACATACAGATGAGAATAATCAATTAAATTTCTCATATGCATGTATGCAGTGGCACAGTTATCATCATTTCATGACCAAAGCAAAAATCATTTTACACTTTTATACTGAAATAAATCCACCATAAAACATATTAAATAAAAATATAGAAAAAATTACCGTCAGCGGTAAAGTTTAGATCCATGAAGGAAAGAAGAAAGTGAATGAATGATTATAATTGAATACATTTACATTCGCATACATTTTTTTTATTTTGTATTATTTATTTTTATGAATTAAGTAACGTTTTTGACCACCTTTTTCCAAAACACAATATAGAATGTGAGATATAACAGGAAAATGCAAACATTTATCATTTGTTTTCAAAACGGTTACAAAAAAATGGGACCCTAAAAATTTACTGCGGGACCCCATTTTATTGACTTGATGGTGTACCTGGGACCCCATTTTGATAAAATTCCCAGCGCCAACACTGGATACATAAAGGCGCACACAGCTGGTTGGCTGGTGCCAATTATTAGCCCAGTCAAAACTGCCCACATGGTGCAAACTAACGCAAGTGAAAATTTAAATGACTGAATTTTGTGTTTTATCTTTAATAGTGTGTGTTTTACCTGCTACATGTCTTATCCGTCTACTTTTAGACATGGTATTGTTTTTAGTATTTACTAATGTTTGTATTTATTCTAAAGCACAGACCTAGAGCGACAACTATAATTTATGAAGCATTTAATAAAATGTCAATTCAACTTTTTATTCTCGTCTAACCTAGTCCTTGATTATGGCAAGCTAAATGTAATATGCACAATTGTAAATTGTTCTTTGAGTGCTTGAGTACATTAAACACAAATGTTTAATGTGTCGTGAGATTTCAGTTAAAATTAAGCAAATCATGACAATTTTTGTGGACCCCTTAATTTTGAAAAGTACCGAAAAGTAACGTTAAGCAAGGCAGTGTTGCTGAGATTTGGAAGTGACAGTGAACCACCGTGACGTCATCAGAGAAGTACAAGCCTTGGTTTGAGCCGTGTACACGCATGGGCTAAGCGGAGAGTTTTGGAACTCTACGCTTAGGCAAAATGTTTGCAAAAGTCTGTATTTTTACAAGACAAAAGTCTGCATTTTTAAAGGACAAAAGTATGCTTTCCGATTGCTCGTCCCCATCTGGACAGTTAATACCACACCACCTTTGCTGCGCTCACCCTTTAGAGCACAGCTGTAACTTCCTGGCACTAAACTTGTAGAAAATAAATCTTCTCAGGTTTCTCTATGTTTAGATTTTCACACTTTACACTATTTTCTTACACTGTATTAAGAATTTCTTACACATTCCTTAAAATAAGTTATTGCAAAGTGTTCAATGTGATTTTACTATTTTGTTGAAATTGAGTGTTTTCCATCCTTGTGTTGACATTTCCTTTCTGCCTTGATAGCTGAGGGGAATATAATCAGAGGAAGGTCACATTTGAAACAAAAATGTTTACATTTCATATATTTTTCTCCCGGTCCTGAATTTTGATAAGACATAAAAAATATCAAGGACTATCTCTAACGACCGATATAAAATACTTAAATCCTGACACAGTTTTCAGCCATATTGCCCAGCCCTAAGACCTGCACTAGAGTGATTCTGCTTTACCGACCTGTTTACGCGAAATCTCCTTATGGACGAGGAATTTAATTTGCTGCATATCCTTCCGGGAGTAGTAAATGCGACACAGGGACGGGAGTCCGTCTCTCCCTGCTCGCCCGGACTCCTGGTAGTAGCTGGCCATGGACTTTGCTAGGTTCCAATGAGCAACAAACCTGTGGGATGGAATTATTGAAAATGTTATACAACGTCGTCTTTACTGAAAACAACGACACACAAACATACGGTCTTACCTTACACTGGCCTTGTCTACACCCATACCAAAGCTGATGGTGGCCACAATCACCAAGACTTTTCCCTGCATCCAGTCATTCTGGGCTTCTGTGCGATCTTGGGCCTTGAGACCTGAACGTGAAAAACACTCAACATTGTGCAGAAAGCCACAATGGAGGAAAACATACCAGCATGATAAGGCTTTGCTAGGACACCAAGCTTTGTAAGCTGGTGGGCCACGGTCTCACAGCCCTCTCTGGTCCGACAGTACACGATCCCACAGCTCTGTTCAAGAATATCACATGCTTTAAGAGAAGTTCTCCAGGACCAACTAGAGGTTTTCACCCTTTCAGGCAGACACATTACAGGGGAATTAATGAAGTCAAGGTGGGACAAACACCCCCACGTCTAAAGAAATGACTGAAAAATTAGCATATGTGATACAATATTAGATATTAGTTGTGCACAAAAAAAAATCGTTACTCATGGAATTGCAAGTCTTGTACATTTTTAAAAACCCAGCCATAAAAAAAATATATACCAGTATATGTTTTTTTAGGAATTTATTTTTAAAGACATTTCAGGCCATCTCCATGCAACCAGAATGATATTTTCTATCTTAAACCTATTAAAACACATTGAAATTATCATACCAAATATTACATTGAGAAAATCGGTTTTAAAATTTTGTTGAATTGAGGATCAATTCTGAATCGAATCGGGACCTCAGGAATCGGACCGAATCGTTAGGTGCTCCAAGATTAAAAACCCCTATTGGATGAAACCTTCATTTTGGTGCGGAATTGCTGGAGAACTACTAATATTGCGTGCAGCAAAATAAATAAATGATAAATGAGTTGTACTTGTCTAGCGCTTTTCTACCTTCAAGGTAATCAAAGCGCTTTGACACTACTTCCACATTTACCCATTCACACACACATTCACACACTGATGGAGGGAGCTGCCATGCAAGGCGCTAACCAGCACCCATCAGGAGCAAGGGTGAAGTGTCTGCTCAGGACACGACGGACGTGAGGAGGTTGGTACTAGGTGGGGATTGAACCAGGGACCCTTGGGTTGCGCACGGCCAATCTCCAACTGCACCACGCCGTCCAGCTTCATTGCATTCAAGCAAGTTAGCGATTATCGTGCTAGTTAGCGTCTCTCGCAAGTGTTTGCTGCAGCTACACCAAGGAGGGATAATAAATAAAATCTATTATTATTATTATAACTAATGCTGTCAAGTGCTTTAAGAAGTGACTAATTAATTATGATCTGTAATGTAATATTCTAACTCATGTGGCCTGGGACCAGTCCTGGAGGTGAGGCACGATGGCGAGCGCCCTGTGGCCGGGCATGTCCCCATCGGGCCCTGCCAGGCACAGCCCGAAGAGGCAACTTGGGTCCCCCCTCCAATGAGCTCACCACTCATGGGAGGGGCCATAGAGGTCGGGTGCAATGTGAGCTGGGCAGCAGCCGAAGGCAGGGCATATGGCGGTCCGATCCTTGGCTACATAAGCTAGCTCTTGGGACGTGGAACGTCAACTCGCTGGGGGGGGGAAGGAACCTGAGCTAGTGCGCAAGGTGGAGAGGTTCCGGCTAGATATAGTCGGACTCACTTTGACGCACAGCAAGGGCTGTGGAACCAGTTCTCCCAAGAGCGGCTGGACTCTCTTCCACTCTGGCGTTGCACGCAGTGAGCGGCGGCGGGCTGAGGTGGCAATTATTGTTGCCCACCCACAAAGCCTGTATGTTGGACTTCAACCCAGTAGACGAAAGTGTAGCTTCCCTCCGCCTTCGGGTGAGGGTCCTGACTGTTTGTGCTTAGGCACCAAATGCACAAACAACAGCTCACAGTACCCACCATTTTTGGATTCCCTTAAGGGAGTACTGGAGAATGTTCCCTCAGATCATTCCCCTGTTCTGCTGGGGGACTTCAACGCTCATGTTGGCAACAACAGTGAAACCTGTAGAGGCGTGATTGGGAAGAATGGCCGCCCAGATCTGAACAGCGAGCAGTGTTTTGTTATTGGACTTTTGTGCTTGTCACAAATTGTCCATAACAAACACAATGTTCAAACATTATGGTGTCTATATGTGCACTTGGCACCAGAACACCCTCGACCGCTGTTCCATGATTGACTTTGTAGTTGTGTCATCTGATTTGCGGCCTCATATTTTGGACACTCGGGTGAAGAGAGGGGCGGAGCTTTCTAGCGATCACCACCTGGTGGTGAGTTGGTTCCGAGGAGGATGCCGGGCAGACCCAAACACATTGTGAGGGTCGGCTGAAAACGTCTAGAGGAGTCTCCGTACAGTGAGAGTTTCAATTCCCACCTCTGGAAGACCTTTGAACATGTCACGAGGGAGGCGCTCGATATTGAGTCCGAGTGGACACTGTTCCGTACCTCTATTGCCGACACGGCTGATTGGAACTGTGGCTGCAAGGTGGTTGGTGACTGTTGTAGTGGTAATCCTAGAACTGGGATGCAGTCAAGCTGAAAAAAGAGTGCTATCGGGTCCTTTTGGCTCATGAGACTCCTGAGGCGGCGGACAAATACCAACAGGCCAAGCGGTGTGCGGCTTCGGCGGTCGCGGAGGCAAAAACTTGGACATGGGAGGAGATAAGGAAAGCTTTGGATGAGGTCCGTCCAGATTTCCTTAATGTTCTGGATGCTGTGGGGCTGTCTTGGTTGACATGCTGACATCGAGGGCGTTACCTCTGGATTGGCAGACCGGGGTGGTGGTTCCTCTCTTTAAAAAGGGGAACTGGAGCTAGATTACACTTCTCAGCCTTCCCGTTAAGGTCTATTCAGATGTACTGGAGAGGAGGCTACACCAGATAGTCGAACCTCGGATTCGGAAGGAACAGTGTGGTTTTCGTCCAGGTCGTTGAACTGTGGACCAGCTCTATACTCTCGGCAGGGCCCTTGATGGTGCATGGGAGTTTGCCCAACCAGGCTATATGTGCTTTGCGGACTTGGAGAAAACATTCGACCGTGTCCCTTGGGAAGTCCAATGGGGAGTGCTCAGAGACTATGAGATATCGGACTGATTATGGCGGTCCTATCCCTGTATGATAAGTGTCAGAGCTTGATCCGCAGTCGGGACTGTTTTCAGTGTGTATTGGACGACGCCAGGAATTTCTAGGCGCAGTCAGGACGTTGGGGGGGGATCTGCTTTGTTGGCTGCAGGATTAGGTCTCTGCTTTTTGCCAATAACGTGGTCCTGAAGGCTTCCTCGGGCTAGGATCTTCAGCTCTCATTGGATCGGTACACAGCAGTGTCAAGCGACTGGGATGAAAATCAGCACCTCCGAGTCCGAGTCCATGGTTCTCACCCAGAAAAGGGTGGAATTTCATCTCCGGGTTGGGGAAGAGATCCTGCCCCAAGTGGAGGAGTTCAAGCACCTTGGAGTCTGGTTCACAAGTGTGGATCGTGAGTTCGACAGGCGGATCGGTTCAGCGTCTTCAGAAATGTGTATTGATCCATTGTGGTAAAGAAGGAGCTGAACCGGAAGGCTAAGCTCTCAATTTACTGGTTGATCTATGTTCCCATCGCCACCTATGGTCATGAACTTTAGGTTGTGACCGAAAGGACAAGATCACGGGTACAAGTGGCCAAAATTAGTTTCCTCTGTCGGGTGGGGGGGCTCTCCCTTAGAGATAGGGTAAGAAGCTGTCATTCGGGAGGAGCATAGAATAAAGCCGCTGCTCCTCCACATTGAGAGGAGCCAGATGAGGTGGTTTGGGTATCTGGTCAGGATACCACGGGGAAGACTCAGGACACATTGGGAAGACTATCTCTCCTGGCTGGCCTGGGAACGCCTCGGGATCCTCTGGGAGAAGCTGGACGAAGTGGCTGGGGAGAGGGAAGTCTGGGCTACTCTGCTTAGGCTGATGCCCCCGCGAACTGACGTCGGATAAGCGTAAGAAAATGGATGAATGGATGGCACTTTGACAGCATCTTCTTCCTGTCAGCCATTTTGTAGTTTTTAGCGCTTCCGTATTTTGTCTACTGAGGGATATAAATTAGAACTGTATGCCACTTTGTATTAGAAAAGGCAACAGCTGAGGATGCATGTGCATGTACGAGCCAGTCTACGCCACAACAGGAGGATGGAGATAAATAAGGAGCTTTTTGACTACAGCATGCAACGAAAATGGCGGACTCGCGCAAAGCTCTTCGGGTGAATTCATACCATATATGGATAATCCACTGACGTCACAGTTGGGAAAAATGTCAAACATTGGCAAACTCCAATCGGCTTGTTTGGAGGAAGTATGGAAGAAGGCAAGATTGTTTTTTATAAAATATCTCCGCCATGCCTCCATGGTGATTTCACATTTTCGGGCCTTATGCAGATCCCATATACCCAAAACCGAGACTAATAGGTAAGAAAAGTGGGTTTTGTGGAGTGAAGTTTACATAACTTACAAAACATCTATAACAGGGCTGTCAAACATTTCATTGAGAGCCACATTGCAATTATGGCTGCCCTCAGAGGGCCACTTGTAACAGTGAATGATATATGAATATAAATATATAAGCCCATGACATTATATTATTGCCAATGCATTTTACATTAGCTGTAAAAAAACAAAAACTGGCAGCTCAGGTGTCAACATTTTCTCGAAAAATTTGTGGTGTTTTTTACAGCATATAAGTGTAAATGGAAAGAAAAACAGTATCACTGTTTTTTTCTACAGTAAAAGTCATGCAACTAATGTGAGACAATTCAATTTCCATAACTGAAACCGCATAAAGGGAAGAAGATTAAGAGCTATTAAGTAGGACTTAAAGTCCAAGCTTACATCACACAAATTTTTTTACTGCATACCTTTGGTAAGTGCCGGAGTGAGAAGAGGTTTTAAAATAATTAGCGCATGCTTACTTTTACCACATGCCTTTGGTAAGCGCAGGAGTGAGAAGAGGTTTTAAATTAATTAGCGCCCCGGCGGCAATTCCAGGAAATACGGTATGTCTGATTAGGACACTCCACATAAGTCAATAACATCAACAAAACTCACATTTGTGCATTCATGCACAACATTAAAAGTTTGGTGGACAAAATGAGACAGAAAAAGAAGTGGCATAAAACACGTCTTAGAAAGTTGGAGAAAGTTATCCATGAAAACAAACTACAGTGAGCTCAAGGACCGCCAAAATTAGTAGGACAAAACGGCGCTCGCCAAAAACTCGAATCAGTGAAGAATGTTTAATGTAAACAATGTGCTTTATAACAATTAGGGAGGTTTGTTTCATGTTTGTCCTCCTACAGAAACCAAATTAAAACAAAGAATGTTTTTTTCCCCTAATCTTTTTCCATTTTTCATATATTTTTGAAAAAGCTCCAAAAAACCACTAGAGCGGCGCTAAAGAGCCGCATGCGGCTCCAGAGCCACGGGTTGCCGACCCCCTATGTAGATGATCATACCTGCTGTATATCTTTATTAAATGTTAGATACTTCTCTTGTTGCCTAATTTGTATTTGACTTGTTTGGGAAGAATTTTATTACACAAAACCAGTTTTCTTTTAAATAATGTGAACATTTATCAGATATGTTATATATTCATGGAGGAATGTAGTTAATCATAGAAGTGGCACCCAATGTTATTAAAAATGTATTGATTTAACCTATTAGATAGCAAAATGTATGCATATAAAATATAAGCATGTAATATTTTGATGTCAAATTGCAAAGAACAAATACATTTAGTAAGAAAAAACAAAAGTACTTTATTAACACATATCATTTCTGCATAAAATGATGTGGCGAGTCAGATCTGGCCCCCGGGCCTTGAGTTTGAAACCTGTGATCTAAAGTTTGACTGATTTCTCCTGTCAGCTAAGGGCCTTTAAAAACTGTCATTGCTACCAGCCCCCCCCAGCGCCACCTTGGCTATGTGAATATTGGTTTGTCGTTTCAACGCACAAAAGTAAAGTGAATATCCTTTTCTCTCAACAATACCAATACCAACCTTTCCGCTGGAGCCGCTGCCAAGAGCCAGTGCCTTCTGGATGAAGGCCTGGAGGTGAACGAAAGGGTTCGGAAGAATCTCGCTGAAGATGACGTCATAGTGCAAATTGGAGCGGAAAACGGGCGTTGTGAAGGACAGGGGAAGACGCAACTTTAGGGACTGGATGATGTCTTCTTGAACGTTGCTGGGGGCTGTCGCTGTAAGCGCTATGCAGGCGACCCCGGGCATGCGAGAGCGCAGGTCCCCCAGTTTGAGGTAGTCAGGCCTGAAATCATGACCCCACTGGGAGACGCAGTGGGCCTCGTCCACAGCCAGGTAGGACAGGAGGCCTCGCGAGCACAAGTCAGTCAGGTGAGGCTGGAACGACGCAGACGCCACCATCTCCGGCGTGATGTAGAGCAGCTTCAGCTTCGGGCTCTGGCTCTGTAAATCGGCGAGAATCACCCGCCGCTCACCCACTGCAAGCTTGGAGTTAATGGAGTGGGCGGGGATGTTCTGATCCCTCAGGTGGGACACTTGGTCCTGTGAGAGAACAGTATTAGTTGCAAATTATGACATCAAATTTAACAGTAGGGTTGTCAAAAGTACTTCAATAAGTGCTCGATACCAACAGGCAGAAAATACATCGATACCAGCTTTTTTACAGTATCGGCAGTGCCAAAGACTATACTCTCAATTATTTGAGCATGAGCATGAGCATTGAGTCAGCGCCGAAAAATAATAAAACAAGTGATTTACTTATTCATGGAAACAAATGTGGATTTGCTGTTACCTGTTCATCCTCATTCATAAACAAATGCTAAACAGAAGAAGGCTATCGTTCACATTTGAACAAATATTGTACCAATTTACGGTACCTGGGAATCGATACAGGAACTCTATGATACCAATTGTTGGTACTTTTGTGAGTTTTAATAAATGTTAATTGTTTGATAATAAAATTGCATTGCTGGGTTGCGTATGATGCCATGTTCGTTTTTCTTCTTGGCGACTTAATTCACACTTTGCTCAAGCAGCTTGAGCGTAGCATTAAAACAAATGAGAGTGAGTGTAGAGTTGGAGGAGAAAATGTCTAATTGCTGTTCTGTTCTTGGGTGTTCCAGTCGTTCAACTAGAGAGATAAGAAATAGTTTTCATAGAGTCACGAAAGAAGAGGTAATAAAGTAATGGAAAAAAACGAACATTCATCAACCGGAATGGCTCTGAAAAAAGATTGCTTGTGTCTGCAGTGATCACTTTGGAAAATGTCTGTTTGAACATTTAATTTGTTTGAGAAATGTTCTATGATGCAATTCAGTTTATTCTCTACTATATTAGTAGTGTTTGAGTGCAGGACTAAACGTAAAGAAAGGACAAGAGATAGCATTAATTTGTGTTCTTTTGTGCTTGCTATGCCTAAATACAAACCCAGTTTCCATATGAGTTGGGAAATTGTGTTGGATGTTAATATAAACGGAATACAATGATTTGCAAATCATTTTCAACCCATATTCAGTTGAATATGCTACAAAGACAACATATTTGACGTTCAAACTGATAAACATATTTCTTTTGCAAATAATCATTAACTTTAGAATTTGATTCCAGCAACACGTGACAAAGAAGTTGGGAAAGGTGGCAATAAATACTGATAAAGTTGATGAATGCTCATGAAACACTTACTTGGAACATCCCACAGGTGTGCACGCTAATTGGGAACAGATGGGTGCCATTATTGGGTATAAAAACAGTTTCCTAAAAAATGCTCAGTCTTTCACAAGAAAGGATGGAGGCGAGGTAAACTCCTTTGTCCACAACTGCGTGAGCAAATAGTCAAACAGTTTAAGAACAACGTTTCTCAAAGTGCAATTGCAAGAAATGTAGGGATTTCAACATCTACGGTCCATAATATCATCAAAAGGTTCAGAAAATCTGGAGAAATCACTCCACATAAGCGGCATGGCCGGAAACCAACATTGAATGACCGTAACCTTCAATCCCTCAGACGGCACTGTATCAATAACCCACATCAATCTCTGAAGGATATCACCACATGGGCTCAGGAACACTTCAGAAAACCACTGTCACTAAATACAGTTTGTTGCTACATCCGTAAGTTAAAGCTCTACTATGCAAAGCGAAAGCCATTTATCAACAACATCCAGAAACGCCGCCGGCTTTTCTGGGCCCGAGATCATCTAAGATGGACTGATGCAAAGTGGAAAAGAGTTCTGTGGTCTGACGAGTCCACATTTCAAATTGTTTTTGGAAATATTCGACATCGTGTCATCCGGACCAAAGGGGAAGCGAACCATCCAGACTGTTATTGACGCAAAGTTCAAAAGCCAGCATCTGTGATGGTATGGGGGTGCATTAGTGCCCTAGGCATGGGTAACTTACACATCTGTGAAGGCACCATTAATGCTGAAAGGTACATACAGGTTTTGGAATATTATATGCTGCCATCCAAGCGCCGTCTTTTTCATGAACGCCCCTGGTTATTTCAGCAAGACAATACCAACCCACATTCAGCACATGTTACAACAGCGTGGTTTCGTAAAAAAAAGAGTGCGGGTACTTTCCTGGCCCGCCTGCAGTTTAGACCTGTCTCCCATCAAAAATGTATTGCGCATTATGAAGCGTAAAATACGACAGCGGAGACCCCGGACTGTTGAACAACTTAAGCTGTACATCAAGCAAGAATGGGAAAGAATTCCACTTTCAAAGCTTCAACAATTAGTTTCTTCAGTTCCCAAACGTTTATTGAGTGTTGTTAAAAGAAAAGGTGATGTAACACAGTGGTGAACATGCCCTTTCCCAACTACTTTGGCACGTGTTGCAGCCATGAAATTGTAAGTTAATTATCATTTGCAAAAAAAAATAAAGTTTGAGTTTGAACATCAAATATCTTGTCTTTTTAGTGCATTCAATTGAATATGGATTGAAAAGGATTTACAAATCATTGTATTCCGTTTATATTTACATTCAACACAATTTCCCAACTCATATGGAAACGGACTTTGTATAACTAAGACGAAATGAAAACTAACAAAATAAACTATTGGCATGTTAAGTCCTAGTAATAAATATTGTGATTGTTGTTCCAATCCACCGTATTTGTGTGGACGATTTTCATAACAGAAACTAAATGCTTAGTTGTTGTTGGGCCGGAAAGCCAAGCGCTTTATTCGACACGGATGACCACATAATAGGGTTTTTGGTACTATTTGCTGCATCAAGAAAATATTCTTAATAGTATTAATAAAACTAGATAAAAAAAAATATCTGGTAGGCTCAACAGCAGATAATGATAGTAAAATAGTTGTTGTTTTTTAGTCATATTTAGGAGCACAATATGGTTTATTTTGATATACTGGGAGGTTATAAAAGGGCAGCACGGTGGAAGAAGGGTTAGTGTGTCTGCCTCAAATTACGAAGGTCCTGAGTAGTCCTGACTTAAATCCCAGGCTCGGGATCTGTCTGTGTGTAGTTTGCATGTTCTCCCCGTGACTGCGTGGGTTCCCTCCGGGTACTCCGGCTTCCTCCCACTTCCAAAGACATGCACCTGGGGATAGATTGATTGGCAACACTAAATTGGCCCTAGTGTGTGAATGTGAGTGTGACTGTTGTCTATCTATCTGTGTTGGCCGTGTGATGAGATGGCGACTTGTCCAGGGTGCAGCCCGCCTTCCGCCTGATTGTAGCTGAGATAGGTTCTAGCGCCCCCCCGCGACCCCGAAGGGAATAAGCGGTAGGAAATGGATGGATGGGTGGAGGCTATAGAAGACTGCTGTCATTTTACAATGTATAGATATTTCTTGGCAGCTGATACTGATAATTAAATTTTATGTGAATTGACGTTGAAGGACAGTGATCTTAAATACTGGACACTTTGAAACACCATTCCGTAAAGTAGTGAATTTAAAAGTACATGGGATCAGTTTTCTTATTCTTATCGTGGTATCGAAAACTGTGGAGATGAATAGATGTCGGTATCAACTCAATATACTCGATATATCGCGGGTTTGTCTCTGTGCGATATAGAAAATGACTATATCGTGATATTCGAGTATACGTTTTCAGACAGTTTCTTTTAGCTGCGGGCATTACACTACCGGCTCTTCCCACTCTGTTGTCTCCCCTTCTCACAGACAATTGCACCTTCTTACATAGGTCCCATACTGTCACGTCATACGTCACATACGCATACGCCCTCGCGGAGCAGAGAGGTAGCGGCATGGGTAACATTAGCTGTGTTGCAAGTGGTAATACGAGAGAAAGAAGGTGCCAATCTGGTAACGAATAAAGGAAGAATTAATTCCCAAGAAAAACAGCAGGGGGTCCATCGTCTGGCGGTGGTTTTGCTTCAAGCGGGAATATGTCGAACAAACAACCGTAGTTTGTCGAGTGCGGTGCTAAAGCGTTGCTACCAAAAGTAGCATTACTGCTAATATGTAGCATTATTTGAATGGTCAAGAACGAGATTCCTCTTCAGAATCTCCTTTCTGGTCAACAAAAGCACCTTGAAGATTCTAGCGGGAACTCTCATTCAACCCTTTTTTGATTACGCTTGCACCTGCTGGTACCCCAGCACCTCCAAAACCCTCAAATATAGACTCCAAACATCCCAGAACAAGCTAGTCCGGTTACTTTTAGACCTTCACCCCAGATCACACCTCACTCCAACCCACTTCTCCAAAGTGGGCTGGCTCAGGGTGGAGGACAGAATAAAACAACTTGCACTGAGCCTAGTCTATAAAATCCGTTACACCTCCCTGATACCGAAGTACTTGTCAAACTAATTCCTTAACGTAAATGACCGCCATAACCACAACACCAGGGGGAGCTCCACAAAACACGTTAAACCCAGATTCCGATCTAACAAAGGTCTTAACTCATTGTCTTTCTATGCCACATCAATGTGGAATGCACTCCCAACAGGTGTAAAAATAAGTGCATCACCATATTCCTTCAAAACCGCTCTAAAACAACATCCAGGCAACTTCAACCCTTTATTAATACCCTCCTCCATTCACATCCCATCTCCCCGGATTGTAAATAACCTAATGTAAATAATCAAATGTATTTCTATTGTGTATATTTGTTCTTATGCTATCTGAACTCACCATTTTCTCTGCTGGCAGTACATATCCTACCAAGTAAGACCTACACTGTTTCAATGTCCATTTCTCTGTTGATGCAATTGTTGATGACTAAAGTACTGATATCAACCAAAGATCCTCATCCCACCCCCCGGATTGTAAATAATGTAAATAATTAAATGCACATACTATGATGATTAACCTGTGTGATGACTGTATTATGCTGATAGTATATATTTGTACCATGAATTGATTAAAGCGGACCCCGACTTAAACAAGTTGAAAAACTTATTCGGGTGAACATTTAGTGGTCAGTTGTACGGGATATGTACTGAACTGTGCAATCTACTAATAAAAGTATCAATCAATCAATCAAAAGTTTTTACTCCGCATGTCAACATCTCCATTTGGTGCAATTTGCCCACAAAATCATGTACAAAAGTGAACTTTATTTGTATTAAACTATTGTAGTGGCATTCTGCACAAAAAGTGCACTTTAATTTAGTGTTGTTTTGATATGTCATCTTAGTGACATCTTGCACAAAAGTGCACCAATAGCTTTTTTTAAACTGTCTCTGACAATATTGCAGTTTCTGTTTTGGAAATGACATGAATGATTGTGCCACATCTTAATAACTCCTTCCATCTTCTTCCGCCTATCCGAGGTCGGGTAGCAGGGGCAGCAGCCTAAACAGGGAAGCCCAGACTTCCCTCTCCCCAGTCACTTCGTCTAGCTCTTCCCAGGGGATCCCGAGGCGTTCCCAGGCCAGCCGGGAGACATAGTCTTCCCAATGTGTCCTGGGTCTTCCCCGTGGCCTCCTACCGATTGGACGTGCCCTAAACACCTCCCTCGGGAGGCGTTCGGGTGGCATCCTGACCAGATGCCCGAACCACCTCATCTGGCTCCTCTCGATGTGGAGGAGCAGCGGCTTTACTTTGAGTTCCTCCCGGATGGCAGAGCTTCTCACTCTATCTTTAAGAGAGAGGCCCGCCACCCGGCGGAGGAAACTCATTTTGGCCGCTTGTACCCGTGATCTTATCCTTTCGGTCATGACCCAAAGCTCATGACCATAGATGAGGATGGGAACATAGATCGACCGGTAAATCGAGAGCTTTGCCTTCCGGCTCAGCTCCTTCTTCACCACAACGGATCGGTACAACGTCCGCATTACTGAAGACGTCGCAGCGATCCGCCTGTCGATCTCACAATCCACTCTTCCCCCACTCGTGAACAAGACTCCTAGGTACTTGAACTCCTCCACTTGGAGCAGGGTCTCCTCCCCAACCCGGAGATGGCATTCCATCCTTTTCCGGGCGAGAACCATGGACTCGGACTTGGAGGTGCTGATTCTCATTCCGGTCGCTTCACACTCTGCTGCGAACCAATCCAGTGAGAGCAGAGACCTAATCCCGCAGTCACCAAACCGGAACCCCTCAACGCCTTTACTTCGCCTGGAAATTCTGTCAATAAAAGTTATGAACAGAATCGGTTCCCATCTTAATAACTGTTTAATAAATACAGTTTTGGTCAATTGACTTCATTGTGATTTCCCTCTCTGCATGAAAGTTTAAAATGAGCATATATTAATGCAGTATGAATAAGAATGTTTTAGTATAGACACATAGAATCCTCATACTGCTGTGGTTATATGCATCAAGTGTTCATTCAAGGCTAGGGCAAAAATATCGAGATATATATTGTGTATCGCGATATGGCCTCAAAATATCGAGATATTAAAAAAAGGCCATATCGCCCTGCCCTAGGGTCAACTAATAACTGGTTTCGTGACACTGACCTGAATGAGAGCAATTAGCGGGGAGATGACCAAAGTGATGCCTTCAGCCAGGAGAGCAGGCAGCTGATAGCACAGAGACTTTCCTGCCCCTGTGGGCATGCACACAAACACGTCCCTGTCACCTACAGAAAGACACAACAAGCATCCTTAAAGACTCAACAATAACAACAGCACCTGTCCAACATGTTGACATCGGAACCGGAAGTAGGATTTCCTTTTTTTAAACTTTGACATAGGCTAACGTGTAGCAACTAGCTTGGTGAATTCCAAGCAGCCAATTCGTAAAAAGTCCTGTTCTTTGGCGTACCTCGAACAACCGCTTTGATAGCATTTTCCTGCACCTGAGACCTAAAGCTATTGAACCCGAAATGGGTTTTTAAAGCCTGTTTCAAAGTTGCTGACGTCGCCCGCTCCTCCATTAGCAGATGTCGACGGTGCTGTCGCACACTGATGACGTCTACGCCTTTTTTTAGTGAACACATGCTCGGTTTGTTTAAATAAAACGTAAACAATTTAGGGACGTCATCAACAAGTGACACATTTTTTTCCTGTTTTTGTTTTACTTATAAAATATGTGTTCACTAAATACAGAATCCTCAAACTGAATAATATTTATTAGGGGTGTGGGAAAAAAATCGATACGAATACAAATCGAATCGAATACGTTGTGTGATTTTTTAAAAATGTGTTTATTTTTTTCCCAACAAACCACTACACAGCAATACCATCCATCCATCCATTTCTACCGCTTATTCCCTCTGGGGTCGCGGCCCGCGGGGGGAGATGGTGCCTATCTCAGCTACAATCGGGCGGAAGGCGGCATATACCCTGGACAAGTCGCCCCATCAACACAGCTAGACAGACAAAATTCACACTCATATTCACACATTAGGGCCAATTTAGTGTTGCCAATCAACCTATCCCCAGGTGCATGTCTTTGGAAGTGGGAGGAAGCTGGAGTACCCGGAGGGAACCCACGCATTCACGGGGAGAACATGCAAACTCCACACAGAAAGATCCCGAGCCCGGGATTGAACCCAGGACTACTCACTACCTTCGTATTGTGAGGCAGACGCACTAACCCCTCCTCCACCGTGAAGCCCCAGCAATACCATAACAATGCAATCCAATTCCAAAACCAAACCTGACCCAGCAACACTGCAATAAACAGAGCAATTGAGAGGAGACACAAACACGACACAGAACAAACCAAAACTAGTGAAACAAAAATGAATATTATCAACAACAATATCAATATTAGTTATAATTTCAGCATAGCAGTGATTAAAAATCCCTCATTGACATTATCATTAGGCATTTATAAAAAAAAATAAAAAAGAACAATAGTGTCACAGTGGCTTACACTTGCATCGCATCTCATAAGCTTGACAACACACTGTGTCCAATGTTTTCTCAAAGATAAAATAAGTCATATTTTTGGTTTGTTAAATAATTAAAACAAATTTACATTATTGCAATCAGTTGATAAAACATTGTCGTTTATAATTATAAAAGCTATTTTTTTTAAATCTACTACTCTGCTAGCATGTCAGCAGACTGGGGTAGATCCTGCTGAAATCCTATGTATTGAATGAATACGGAATTGTTTTGAATCAGAAAAATATCGTTTTTGAATCGAGAATGATGTTGAATCGAAAAAATCAATATATAATCGAATCGCGACCCCAGGAATCGATATTGAATTGAATCGGGGGACACCCAAAGATTCGCAGCCCTAATATTTATATTTTAATTGATACAATACCAAACAGCAATGTTATACGGATGTGATATTATTTGATGATACTTCTAGGCAGTTTAACTAAAAGGTGCTTAATCTGGTGTTTTCTCAGAAAAATTTTTGTTTTACATTTCTTTTGACGATTGCTTTACGATATTTAACTTATGATAATACTTCAAATTTAATGAGATCCTGATTTCTACTAGCTGTAAGCTATATAAAAGAAAAAACAGTTAAATATAAAACTGGAGGTGAAAGAAAGTATGATGTTTTTTTAGACAATAAATGTTTTTTTTGTTCTTTTGCTGAAAATATTGCAACATTCCATTTCTTGATTTTTTTTTTAATTCATGAAATTGCTTGCAGTAAGCTATAAAATTCTATATTTTTTTAAACTATACGACTGGCAGTGCTTAAAACTATGGTATTTTCAAAGACAAATGAATATATTTGTATTTAATTGGAATAAGTAGATTAAAGGGAATTCTCTATTTAAGATACCTCTAAATAGAAATTTAAGTTTACAGTATATTAATAAAATGATATTCTTTATATAAAATATCGATGTATATAAACTTAAAGTTTACATAAACAAATAAAAGGATATTCATTATTAAATATCTGTATATAAATGAAAGTTTTAGTTTACGTTTATACTCTATATAAAATATCTGTACTTAAGAATTAAAGTTCACATGAGTAGATAAAAACTCAAAATATTCAGAAGTTAATCTGCATATGGCAATCTTATATATATATATATATATATATATATATATATATATATATATATATAATTATATATATATATATATATATAAATATATATATATATATATATATAAATATATATATATATATATATATATATATATATATATATATATATATATATATATATATATATATATATATATATATATATATATATATATATACACACACATATATATGTATGTATGTATGTATGTATGTATATATATATATATATATACATATATACTAGGGGTGGGCAAATTAATGCGTTAATCACGAGTTAATTCATCAATCTATTAACGCTGACAATTATTTTAACGCACATTTGCGTATGTTGTTTACATGCTTTTATTTTGTTAACGCCTTTTCTTAACAAGATGGCGTCGCCCGGACGGGCTTCGGTGTCGAGGAGCTCTTGGTAAAGATGGAACATTTGGCAAAAATACCGGACAATTCTACAAATTTTAATGGCTGGCTTACAGCGTGGTCACTCCGGGATCACTTACGACCGCCAGACAATTCTGAATGTGGATAGATCGGGCCGTTTTGGACTGAATGACGCGTGATTGCTAGACCGGCTAGCTAGCATGGGAATACTTTGCCGGCTACATCCAGCGGCCTGTGAAGCAGCGGAGTATATGTGTTGTCTGTCCATCCATCCATCCATTTTCTACCGCTTATTCCCTTTCGGGGTCGCGGGGGGCGCTGGCGCCTGTCTATTTATCAATAATGCAGACGAGGAGTGTTGGCTGAGTTCTAAACATTTGCTTTCAGTGCGTGCATATCACAACATACAAAATGCCGTCATGGCGACACAACCTATACCGGGCTACCGCGCATGCTCGTCACTCCTGTTGCATGCTGGGTAGGGTAGTTCTTTATTTCCCTGGCTCATAACATCACAATATAGTACCATGTATATGATGCGTTCAATTTATCAAAGCACCAAGCAAACAATCGGAAAATTCCCATCATATCAATTCCTAGATCTGGTCGTAATTATTTTAAGTGCATTACGCAGAATAAACACAACATTATTAATATTGCTACTACAGATAATTTGATCAAAAATTCCCTAAAACAGCCCACTACCTATAATATAGGTTTTTTAAACATAAGATCCCTGATAAAAAAAATATTTCTGCTGTTACCTCAGAAATTGCCTGTTCAGATGTTATGATTGTGGCTCAGAGATTTGTATGTAGATTATATTTATTTTCCATAACAAACAGGATAACTTAAATACCCTGGCAGTGGCAATAAGCTCAAAAGTTTGTATTTACATTTTTTGAGTTGATTTTCATAAAATATGCTATTCAACTGCTACTGTTTAACAAGGACTGATTTAAATTGTGTTTGCACAACAAATGTTTTGGCGCTTTTGTTCATGTGGGAGAATATTCCAATAAAGGTGCACTACACACTACTTTTGAATTCATTATTGGGCTTTGCGTATACAATGCAGTTAATCGCGATTAATCGGAAAAATAGTGCGATTATTTTTGATTAAAATTTTTAATCGTTGCCCAGCCCTAATATATAATTAGAACAACATCACCCAGTGCAACCCTCATCGATAACATCTTCACAAATAATATGCAGTCTTCAAACATCAGTGGAGTAATGGTCTGTGACATAACCGATCATCCGCCTGTATTCACAGTGTATAATGATGAGACCAGTACAGACCTGAATTCACAGCAAAAATATACTTACAAACGAGTTAGAACAGAAGACTCTTTCAATCTATTAAATCAAGACCTAACAATGCAAAACTGGGATTGCATGTACAACAAAAAGGATGTGGATAGTGCCTTTGAATCATTTATAAATATATTTAAATCAATATATAACCAACAATGTCCAATAAAAAAATTTAGAAACAACAACAAAACTTTAAAGTGCCCATGGTTAACCAAGGGTTTACAAAACGCTTGTAAAAAGAAAAACACATTATATAGACAATTCATCAAACTAAGTAATGTAAAACCTCAAAAAATGAATATACAAAGAAACTGATTGAAGACTCTGAACATAGATATAAAACATATAAAAATAAATTGACTGACATAATAAGGACTAGTAAGAAATTATATTATACCAATCAATTACATAGGAATAAGAACAACACTAAGGAGGTGTGGGGAATACTTAACACTATAATTAAAGGCAAATCAAAAAATAACTCGTATCTTAGCTATTTCACTGATAATAACCAAGATAATTATAATATGAATAATGTTGTGGAGAGTTTTAACAGTTTCTTTGTAAATGTCGGATCAGAATTGGCAGCCAATATCCCTGATTATAGCAGCAATGAAATGGAGTCACTGATTGAAATGAATCCAATGAGTATGTTTCTGTTGGGAGTAACTGAAGAGGAAATAATAGATGTTGTTAATAATTGCAAAAATAAAACATCTACTGATTGTTTTGACATAGATATGACACTTGTGAAAAAAAACATACATTCCACCACCAAACCACTAACTTACATATTTAACCTGTCCTTCCAAACAGGACAATTTCCTAATAAAATGAAAATGGCGAAGGTAATACCAATATCTAAAAATGGGAACAAAGACATCTTCACAAACTACCGACCTGTCTCTTTGCTCCCGCAGTTTTACAAAATCTTAGAGAAATTATATAACATTAGATTAGAGAAATTTATAGATAAACATAAGATAATTAATGAACGTCAATACGGTTTTAGGACAGCAAGGTCAACATCTCTGGCAATAATTGATGCAGTAGAAGAGATAACCAATAGCTTAGATCAGGGGTAGGGAACCTATGGCTCCAGAGCCAGATGTGGCTCTTTTTATGAGTGCATCTGGCTCTTAAGATAAATCTTAGCTGACATTGCTTAACACGATAAGTAATGAATAGATCTGTTGGTAATCACAGTGTTAAAAATAACGTTCAAATTATAAAACATTCTCATGCATTTTAATCCAACCATCCATTTTCTATCGCACCTGTTCAAGATGTCGCATTAATGGTAAGAGGTG
Organism: Nerophis ophidion; assembly: GCF_033978795.1. Lineage (NCBI taxonomy): Eukaryota > Metazoa > Chordata > Actinopteri > Syngnathiformes > Syngnathidae > Nerophis > Nerophis ophidion. The sequence continues at coordinate 26,029,777 of NC_084617.1, forward strand.
TTATATTTATTGTTGGTTAGCTTTAGAATAACAATGTTATTAAAAAGAATAAGAGACTTATTATACTCTAAAATGTTAGTCTTACTTAAAAATGCACGCATTTAGTTGTATTCAGTCTTAAAAAAATTATATGGCTCTTACGGAAATACATTTTGAAATATCTGGCTTTCATGGCTCTCTCAGCCAAAAAGGTTCCCGACCCCTGGCTTAGATAGTAAGAAATAAGCAGCTGGAATTTACATGGATCTGAGTAAAGCATTTGACACCATTAATCATCAAATATTACTGAAAAAATTATACAGATATGGAATAAGGGGAGTAGCTTTGACTTGGATAAGGAGCTATTTAACACAAAGACAGCAGTTTGTGAGGATGGGCGAGTTTATACCTAGGCATTTGGACATTGCTTGTGTGGTTCCACAGGGATCCGTTCTTGGTCCCAAGTTATTTAACTTATATATCAATGACATATTTACAGTATCAAATGTATTAAAATTAGTCATATTCGCAGACGACACTAATATTTTCTATTCTAATGATAATTATACAAATTTTGTATGCACTCTAAATAATGAACTTGCAAAATTAAAAACATGGTTAGATATAAACAAATTATCCCATAATTTGAAGAAAACAAAAGTTATGTTATTCGGCTATTCCAATCCAGGACCAGCAATAAAAATAGATGGCGTGATTCTAGAAACGGTGTCAGAAATTAAATTCTTAGGAGTCACTATTGATAATAAATTAAGCTGGAAACCACACATAAGACATATACAAAGCAAAATCTCCAAAACCATCTCTATTATCAATAAATCCAAATTCTTCTTAAATTACACAGCTCTGCATTTATTATATTGTTCATTGGTCTTACCATATCTAAATTACTGCATAGAAATCTGGGGCAACAACTACAAAACTTCACTACATCCCCTGGTTACACTCCAAAAACGTGCAATAAGAATTCTACACAAGGTGGGATATTGTGACCACACAAATATTTTATTTTTTACAATCTAAATTATTAAAATTGCCTGATCTAGTTGATTTTAATACAGCTCAATTACTATTTAAAGCAAACAAAAAGGTTCTACCTGCCAATATTCAAAAACATTTCAAACACAGAGAAGGAGTTCATAATCTAAGGGGGAGTAGTATATTTACTAGTCAGTTGGAAGCGTGTCTTAATGAAATTAAACAATGGATGTCCGCTAACTTTTTGCAACTCAACGCCAAAAAAACGGAAATGCTGATTATCGGTCCTGCTAGACACCGAACTCTATTTAATAATACAACTTTAACATTTGACAACCAAATAATAAAACAAGGTGACTCGGTAAAAAATCTGGGTATTATCTTCGACCCAACTCTCTCCTTTGAGTCACACATTAAAAGCGTTACTAAAATTAAAGCTCTCAATTTACCGGTCGATCTACGTTCCCATCCTCACCTATGGTCATGAGCTTTGGGTCATGACCGAAAGGATAAGATCATGGGTACAAGCGGCCGAAATGAGTTTCCTCCGACGGGTGGCGGGGCTCTCCCTTAGAGATAGGGTGAGAAGCTCTGCCATCCGGGAGGAGCTCAACGTAAAGCCGCTGCTCCTCCACATCGAGAGGAGCCAGATGAGGTGGTTCAGGCATCTGGTCAGGATGCCACCCGAACGCCTCCCTAGGGATGTGTTTAGGGCACGTCCAGCTGGTAGGAGGCCACGGGGAAGACCCAGGACACGTTGGGAAGACTATGTCTCCCGGCTGGCCTGGGAACGCCTCGGGATCCCACGGGAAGAGCTAGACGAAGTTGCTGGAGATAGGGAAGTCTGGGCTTCCCTGCTTAGGCTGCTGCCCCCGCGACCCGACCTCGGATAAGCGGAAGATGATGGATGGATGGACTAAAACGGCCTTCTTTCATCTCCGTAATATCGCTAAAATTCGCTCCATTTTGTCCACTAAAGACGCCGAGATCATTATCCATGCGTTTGTTACGTCTCGTCTCGATTACTGTAACGTATTATTTTAGGGTCTCCCCATGTCTAGCATTAAAAGATTACAGTTGGTACAAAATGCGGCTGCTAGACTTTTGACAAGAACAAGAAAGTTTGATCATATTACGCCTGTACTGGCTCACCTGCACTGGCTTCCTGTGCACTTAAGATGTGACTTTAAGGTTTTACTACTTACGTATAAAATACTACACGGTCTAGCTCCAGCCTATCTTGCCAATTGTATTGTACCATCTGTCCCGGCAAGAAATCTGCGTTCAAAAGACTCCGGCTTATTAGTGATTCCTAGAGCCCAAAAAAAGTCTGCGGGCTATAGAGCGTTTTCCGTTCGGGCTCCAGTACTCTGGAATGCCCTCCCGGTAACAGTTCGAGATGCAACCTCAGTAGAAGCATTTAAGTCTCACCTTAAAACTCATCTGTATACTCTAGCCTTTAAATAGACCTCCTTTTTAGACCAGTTGATCTGCCGCTTCTGTTCTTTCTCCTATGTCCCGGTCCGGTCCGATGACCACGGATGAAGTACTGGCTGTCCAGAGTCGAGACCCAGGATGGACCGCTCGTCGGGACCCAGGATGGACCGCTCGCCTGTATCGGTTGGGGACATCTCTACGCTGCTGATCCGCCTCCGCTTGAGATGGTCTCCTGTGGACGGGACTCTCGCTGCTGTCTTGGATCCGCTTGAACTGAACTCTCGCGGCTGTGTTGGAGCCACTATGGATTGAACTTTCACAGTATCATGTTAGACCAGCTCGACATCCATTGCTTTCGGTCCCCTAGAGTGGGGGGGGGGGGGGGGGGGGGGGGGGGGGGGGGGTGGGCGGGGTTGCCCACATCTGAGGTCCTCTCCAAGGTTTCTCATAGTCAGCATTGTCACTGGCGTCCCACTGGATGTGAATTCTCCCTGCCCACTGGGTGTGAGTTTTCCTTGCCCTTTTGTGGGTTCTTCCGAGGATGTTGTAGTCGTAATGATTTGTGCAGTCCTTTGAGACATTTGTGATTTGGGGCTATATAAATAAACATTGATTGATTGATTGATACTATTCGAACAGTAAGAACTACGAGGAAAAGTTTGTGTGTGTCTGTGCGTGGAGTGAAACTTTGGAACGGATTGGATGTGGGGCTCAAGCAATGTTCAAATGTCCATCAGTTCAAAACAAGATACAAAAAAATGGTATGGGCAATGTATATGAATGTGAACATGGATGCCTAAGTGTTAAACTCCATCACTGGCTAATAATGATTATTGTTGTTATTATTATTATTATTATTGTTTTTATTATCATCATCATCATCTTTATTATTTTATATGTATTATTGTCATCATTTATTGTCATTGCTATTGCTATTGTTCATATTGTTATTATTATTGTTATCATTATCGTTATTATTATTGTTTAGTCATTGTTGATATTATCATTATTATTATTATTACTTCTATGACATCACCCAACTAGTTAAACTATATGAATTAGTATCAATAAGAGGAATACATTGAATTGTGTGTGTGTGTGTGTGTGTGTGTGTGTGTGTGTGTGTGTGTGTGTGTGTGTGCGTGTGTGTGTACCAAAAAAATCCTATTTGCAATTTGAGTAATACTAATATTCTGCAAATGTAAAAACAAATATGAATTCTGACTAAAGAATTGGTGCCGATGGAAACTAAGAAAAGGGATTGGGTACTCTATCTGGAGTACAGGGCAGGCGAGTGGGGGATCTTATGTTCTGGATAACTCCTCTGGCAGGGGGCTCCCCTCGTCTCTTTTAATGCACAGCATAGGACACATAGCAAGAGTGGTCCTCAGGTCCTGTTGATCAGGGGCAGTAGCTCCACAGCCACAGATCCACTTTTAACCACTAATATCACTGTCAAAATGAAAGCTTGTTCCCACAGGCACCATAAACTGTTAATAATGTTTAGACAAAAGTGTATATTATATATACTATTATATATATAGCATTTATATAGGTGTGTGTGTGTGTGTATATGATGGACACATGTGTATTTTGGGTATATGCATGTGTGTATGTATGTGATTATGTGTGTATATGTATGTATTGTATGTATGTCTATGTATATGTATATATATATATATATATATATATGTATATATATGAATTGTATATATGTGTGTGTATATATGTGTGTGTACATATGTATATATGTAAGTGTGTGTGAATTTAAATGTATTATATATAGATAATATATAGCATCTATGCAGCAACCACTGAATTGAATTATATTATATATATTGTTGTATTATATATTGTGTATATATATATATATATATACATATATATATATATATATATATATATATATATATATATATATATATATATATATATATATATATATATATATATATATATATATTTATTTATTTATTGTATATGTATAGGGGTGGGACCTAATAAGTTTACTTCTTCCCACTCCCTTTTGAACCAATCTTGACATCTATAAAAGATTAGTCACAGGTAATGTTTTCAATGTAGGTGTAAAAATAATGTATTTATATATTTCTTTTGTATTTTATGTCATTCTCATGTTTTGTTTGCATGGCTCAAAATAAACCATTCATTCATTCATTCATTCATATATATATATATATATATATACATGTATGTATATATATATATATATACAGTATATATACATATATATATACACATATATGTATATATGTATGTATGTATGTATATATATATGTATATATGCGTGTATATATATATATGTATGTATGCGTATATATATATATATATGTATATATATATGTATATATATATATATATGTATATATATATATATATATATATATATATATATATATATATATATATATATATATATATATATATATATATATCGGTGACGTGCGGTGAACTAAACACCAGGTGAGGCATACATACTTTTTTTTCTTCTTTTTTAATTTTTTTTACATAAATTCATATGTGCAGCTCTAGACATTGTTGATTTATGTTGTACAATTGAGAAACAGGAAAATAAAGGGAGTTATTCGCTTTCATACAAACGTTATCATAATGATATTATGATATGATAGATGGGTCCAAAAAGTATTTGATTAAATACTTTTTGGTCCTATTTGCTTTTAACAAAATAAATCAAGTTTTGTGAGTGTAATTTACCTTTCTGTATTTGTATCTGAAGCAGCAATAGCTATCCTCCATGAAAACGTACTATGTATGATCGCATTCATTTCGTCTTTCCAGTTTAGAGAAGTATTTAATCTTGGATACAGTATATAATCTTCCATTTTGGCAGAAACATACATTTAATTCGATTTCATTCCAAGAAATTAAATAATATTTTTACCTTTGACAAAAAACACCCACAAACGCTGGCTTACTCTAATAAAAATGCCATGTTTGTTATAAATACAGTTTAAAAAAAAGAAATGAAAAAAATGCTGGCTTCCGCTGGAGAGACCTGTTTCTGCTACCTTGAGCGCCCCCACTTCTCTCAGTGTGGCGAGTCAGAGTACTGCTGACGCATTGAACTGCAAGTTGACAATGTATCGCCCCCTACCTTGAGGCAGAGGTACTTGCTGCCTCATGACCTGCCTTTTCCCCGTGGCAACAAGTATGCACCCCCTCCAAGCACACGCCCAATACACACTGTGTGTAGCCTTGGAGGCACCGCCTGTGTCTGCCTCACTTCTCGTCTCCTGCATTGTTTTGATCAGAAAACATGGAATTTCCACGATTTTGACCATGAAATTGATCAAAATATACAGGAACCACACCAAAATCACATAGAAAGCATAAACAAAAAGAGAAATTTTAAAATGTATTTTATTTTAATAATTAGTTTTGGAACATCTCATGGTTAAGCCACCTGGTGGCAGGTGAGGCACTGCCTCATTTGCCTCCCCTGACAGCACGTCACTGATATATATATATATATATATATATATATATATATATATATATATATATATATATATATATATATATATATATATATATATATATATATATATATATATGTGTATATATATATATCTATGAATAATTCAAATATTTAATTGATCATTTTTCGTACCACTAGATAAAACCCACGTACCACTAGTGGCTGAGTCGTGGCGCCGTGGGGTCACGTGAGAAATTTTTGACCAATCATTGAGAAGATCCTCTGGCCATACTCTCTCTGATTGATCCCAATCCCCCACATGACGACAGAGCGCCATATTGGGGTAAACTTTGAAACCGAGTTGGCCACACTCTCTTCCTACACTACTCTGACTAGCGGTGCGCCCACCATAGTTTGAGAATAAATGGTTTAGGGTAAATAAAAACAATTTCCACTTCTAAAATGTTATCAGACATATTTCCCTTTTTTGCCCTGAGAAGGAAATGCTAAGCTATTCCATCCATGCGTAGTTCAGTACGTATAAGACTTATCTTACCTTTAACATGCGTTCAGGGGATAGGCTCCTAATCGGAAAGTTTGGAAGGAACATCACACAGTCATCCTTAGGCACATCGCGCTTTAAATAGTGCTGCTTCATTTTTATTTATCTAAAATGAAGCATATTGACCGTGGACAAGGCACGGGAGAAGCAGGAGACCACCAGATCCCAGAGAGAGACAACACTCCACACAAGTAGAAAGTAAGTCTTAAGTACATCTTATATACATTACAAAGCAGCAATTGTCTTATTTTCTGTTATTAAGTTGTGGCACTTGATAAAAAAAATTGTCATCAAGCGGGACTTCCATTTTACGGTTAGTAGTAACTTCTGCTGTTTACGATCAGCGGAAAGCAGGGCCGCCCTAACTTAAGCACCCAATGACTCTGGGGTGTTCGGCTGAAAAATTGGTTAAAAATTAGCATGCTAATACTAGCATGTCGGCATGCTAACAGATAGCATACAGTGTGTCGAATACTGAGTTATATGACTCAAAGTTGTGCAGCTGTTAAAATGTAAAATATTGTACATTATAAAGAAGTATCAAAATAATACTGTAAATGATAAGGGTGTAAAAAAAATTAATACAGTTAATAATAAAGTATAAAACATAATATTGTCAATGATAAAGTATATAAAATAATACTTCTAATAAATAAGTATAAAAATACTGTAACTGATAAAGTATACACAAACATTGTGTTAATAATAAAGTATAAAAACAATACTGTAAAGGATAAACATTTATTTAAAATAATACTGTTAAAAATAAAGTGGTAAAAAAAACACTCTGAATGATAATGAAGTATATCAAATCTTAATGTTAATAAAAAAGTATAAAATATACTGTAAATGATAAAGAAGTATATACAATAATACTGTAAATGATAAATAAGTATATAAATACAATTTTTAATAATAAATTATTAAAAATAATGTAAAGAATAAATTAGTATATAAAATACTGTTAACAATAACAGAGTATAAACAATAATAATGTTAATAAAGTAGTATAAAAATACTGCAAATGATAAAGAAGTATATAAAATACTGTAAATAATAAATAAGTATATAAAATAATACTGTTAATAATATAAAAGTATGAAAAACAATACTGCAAATGATAAAGAAATGTATAAAAAATGCTGTTAATAATAAAGTATAAAAAAATACTGCAAATGATAAATAAGTATATAAAATACAGTAAATAATGAAGTATACAAAATAATACTGTACATAATAAAAAGTATTTACAATAATACTTTATATAAGTGTATAAGGTAATACTCATACTTGCCAACTCTCCCGGATTTTCCGGGAGACTCCCGAAATTCAGCGCCTCTCCCGAAAACCTCCCGGGACAAATTTTCTCTCGAAAATCTGCCGAAATTCAGGCGGAGCTGGAAGCTACGCTCCCTCCAGCTCTGTGCGGACATGAGTGACATGTCGAGAGCCTGTTTTCACGTCCGCTTTCCCACAATATAAACAGCGAGCCTGCCCAATGACGTTATAACTGTAAAATAATTGAGGGCGAGTTCTTGGTTTCCTATGTGGGTTTATTGTTAGGCAGTTTCATTAACGTCCTCCCAGCGCGGTAACAACACACAACAGCAGTCACGTTTTCATCTACCGTAAAGCAGTTTGTCTGCTGTAAACAGCAATGTTGTGACACTCTTAAACAGGACAATACTGCCATCTACTGTACATGCATATGTGACAATAACATCTACGGCTTTTAGAGAGTGCAGAAAAACAAGGAAGATACAGCGATGGCGATGACGAGTAAGATGAAGACATACGCATGTAAGTTCCAAGCCGCAGCTGCGATTGGACCTGGATTGCCTCCAGGAAGAAGTAGTGGACTACCAATTGCTTGGCAGTGAAGATCTTCCTCAGGAAGCAAAGATTGACCGGTTTTGGGCCATGTAAAGGAGAGATGGAAGATTCCAGACTCTAGTGCATTTGATGAATGCACTTTTGTGCATGCCACACAGCAATGCATCATCAGCGAGGGTGTTCAGCTTCGTTAGAAAAATAGTGACAGAGAATAGAACAAGGATGGACAATTCAGCCCTTAGCTCAACAATGAGTAGATGAGTGTTATGTGTGTGTGTATATGTGTTAATAAATGAACACTGAAATTCAAGTATATATATATATTCAGTATATATATAATATACATATATTTATGTATATATGATCAAATATATATATATATATATATATATATATATATATACATACATATATATATGTATATATATATACACATATATATATATATATACATATATATACATTTATATATGTATGTATAATCAAATATATATATATATATATATATATATATATATATATATATATATATATATATATATATATATATATATATATATATAATTCACTGAAAGTCAAGTATTTCTTATATATATATGAAATACTTGACTTGGTGAATTCTACCTATATACTCCTCCCCTCTTAACCACGCCCTCACCTCACCCCACCCCACTCCCCACCTCCCAAAATCGGAGGTCTCAAGTCTGGCAAGTATGATAATACTGTACATGATAACGAAGTATATACAACAATATTTTAATAAATAAGTGTTCTGCCCGATTGTAGCTGAGATAGGCACCAGCGCCCCCCGCGACCCCTAAAAGGGAATAAGCGGTAGGAAATGGATGGATGGAAGTGTATAAAATAATATTGTACATGATAAAGAAGTATATACAATATCACTCTAATAAATAAGTATATAAAATAATACTTTATATAATAAATACATGTATAAAATAATACTGTACATTCTGAAGAATATACAACACTGTAAATAATAAATAAGTTTATAAGATAATACTGTAATTAATGTACGTACAAAAATACTGTACATGATAAAGTATATGCAATAATACTGTAAATAATAAACAAGTGTATAAAATAATACTGTACATTCTGAAGAATATACAACATTTTAAATAATAAAGAAGTTTATAAGATAATACTGTACTTAATGAACGTACAAAAATACTGGTCATGATAAAGTATATACAATAATACTGTAAATAATAAATAAGTGTATAAAATAATACGTAAATAATAAATACGTGTATAAAACAATACTGTACATGATAAATATATGAAATAATACTGTACACCAGCGCCCCCCGCCACCTCAAAGGGAATAAGCTGTAAAAAAAAATGGATGGATGGACGATAAAGAAGTGTGTGAGAAGCTCGGAGGAGATCAGGAACATGTTGTCGTTATTGGACCACCAGGTGGCAGTACAACTCAGACAATGAATGCATGGAAACGAGTTCTTTGAATATTTTTTTATAATTACCTTTGATTGATTGATTGATACTTTTATTAGTAGATTGCACAGTACAGTACATATTCCGTACAATTGACCACTAAATGGTAACACCCGAATAAGTTTTTCAACTTGTTTAAGTCGGGGTCCACGTTAATCAATTCATGGTAAAGTAAGACTTTCTGTCGCACATCATTTAGCCAAATAAAACTTCCCCTCATCCCTCAAGTGTGTGACCCTCTTGACCCCATCCTGCAAGTCTGGTCAAGTGCACCGTGTGGATGACGTCATTGTCTTCTTTTCTTCTGCACTCAAACAATTAGTCATCCAGCAAAGCACATTTTACTTTGTCATTCGGCCGTATTTCGTCTGCCCAGCGAGTACCAACATATCTCATCTTGTATTCACGAGGTCATCTTTAGTTCACCAAACCTTTTCAGACAAGGGATGTACTTTAAATCACGTATTCGTTATCTATTTCGACATCATTGGACTAATAATGCCAACAGGAAAACATTGGATATATTTCTGTGCCCAAACAGTGAAAGACTGACAAGTAATGTAAGCATTTCATCCAGTGGTTCTCAAACTTATAATAATAACGAACATTGAAAGACAGTAGCATAGTAGGCTTACGTATTCGTCAAAAACCAGGCTGATGTTTTATTTAACAAGTATATTTAATATTTTTGGGCCTATGTTATTACTTGGGGCCATTTTAGATGTACGCTAACTTTTCTTATGCCTTTTAGCAAAAACAAAACAAAACCAAACAAAAAATATAATGCTAACAACGCTAAATTCACTACTTAGCACGCACAAATATGCATGAAAACACTCCTACAGACATCACACATGGGATGGGATTAGATGGGATGTTAACATGTTAACATTATTATCCTAACATTAGAATGCTAATGATTTTATTTTAGCTAATTCTAATAATTTGAACATAAAAATCCGAAATTTTATTACTTGGGGCAATCTTTGAAGTAAGCTAACTTTTTTATGTCACAATGTTGACATTACCCTGCTAATGCATTTTACCAGCATTTTAGCAAAAAAAAAAAAACAAACAAAAAAAAAATTAAAAATTATGGATTTTGATATTTGGTGACATCTTGGAAGAATGCTCACTTCTCGAATGTTAGCATGCTAACATTAGCATGCAAAAAAAAATTAATGCTGGCATTTTATTTAAAAAAGTAAATAACTCTAAAACCATGGATTTTGATACTTGGCACCATCTTAGAAGTATGCTTACTTCTCACATATTAGCCTGCTAAAAATTTAACGATAGCATTTTATTTAAAAAAAAAAAACGACGACCTAAAAATCATGGATGTTGATACTTGGCACCATCTGAAAAGTATGCTCAATTCTTATATGTTAGCATGCTAAACATTTAATGCTAGCACTTTATTTAAAAGAAAAAAACACCTAAAAACCATGGATTTTGATACTTGGCGCCATCTTAGAAGTATGCTCACTTCTCACATGCTAGCATTATAACATGTGAGATGCATTGAAAAAAAACAACATCTAAAAATCATGGATTTTGATACTTGGCACCATCTTAGAAGTAATGGTAACTGGTACATGGGTTATACTTGTATAGCGCTTTTCTACCTTTTTTAAAGAACTCAAAGCGCTTTGACACTATTTCCACATTCATCCATTCACACACTGATGGTGGGAGCTTCCATGCAAGGCGCTAACCAGGACGCATCAGGAGCAAGGGTGAAGTGTTTTGCCCAAGGACACATCGGACGCGACTAGGATGGTAGAAGGTGGGGATTGAAATAGGAATCCTCAGGTTGCCTGGACAGTCACTCTCCCAACTGCGCCACGCCGTCTGCTCACTTCTCACATGTTAGCATGCTAACATTAGCATTAGTATTTTATTAATATTTTATTCAATTGATCCTAAAAATAATTGACTTTGATAATCGTTACCACAATAAAATAATGCTAGCTTTTCCAATGTTGTAACGTTAACGTTATCATGACGTGGAGTTTTATGCTAGTATTTCAGCTCATTTTATTAATGCGAACCTAAAACGTATGGATTTTGATACTTCCGGTTGAAATCACGAAATGAAAACTTGTCCAAAAGATGGCACCATAGCACAAACAGTAAAACACCCTCTCAGTGTTTTTGCTTGTTTTGGAAAAAAAAAAAAAAAAATTTCGGCCACTGTGACACCACGGACAGTTTGAACAGTAACACTGTGTGTGAATATTCCATTAAGCAATCCTTTGACGGACCACTAGATGTTGCCCGCTGTGACATTACGGCCAGTTTGAACAGTAACACTATGTGTGAATATTCCATTAAGCGATCCTTTGACGGACCACTAGATGGGGCCCACTGTGACATTACGGCCAGTTTGAACAGTAACACTGTGTGTGAATACTCCATGAAGCGATCCTTTGACGGACCACGAGATGGGGCCCACGAACCCCAGTTTGAAAAATCAAAGCAAACTCAAAGAGCATCGACTCACAAAATGTTTGTACAGATTCTGGATGTAGCGATATCAAAATGTCACAGTCCGGTTATTGTGATGTTTTTTATTTTATCACGGTATTTCTGAATGTGCTTAAAATAATTTTACATAAATACTGAATTCTGGTAACCAAGTTTTAATTAAAAAAAAATACATAATAGAAAAAAAAACTACGATAAATTGACGTTGGCAGAAGTACTAAAAATCATTAAAATATTTAATAAGTTTTATTTGGGTGTTGAAATGGACATTTTTCTCATTTCATCTTTGTTAATAAAGTTGTAAAAAAAACAAAAAAAAATGTCCGCATCGTATCCCTCCGATCGACCGCTTTGTTCTATGTTGTATGTGCACAATCAAATATTGTAATTACTCTGAAACTAATGTGTTTGTTTAAGTCTCAATTGTGCTATGTCCTTTCTTGATGGGAAAGACCTTAGTGTCTCTTGTTTTCATGTTGGCATTTAAGCTAGCGCCAACCAGTCCAATTGCAGTCATCGGCATACTTGCCAACCTTGAGACCTCCGATTTCGGGAGGTGGCGGGTGGGGAGGCGTGGTCGGGGGTGGAGAGGAGGCGTGGTTGGGGCGGGGGGCGTGGTTAAGAGGGGAGGAGTATATTTACAGCTACAATTCACCAACTCGAGTATTTCATATATATATATATATATATATATATATATATATATATATATATATATATATATATATATATTAGGGCTGGGCAACGATTACAAATTTTAATCGAAGTTAATCGCACTATTTCTCCGATTAATCGCGATTAACTGCATTGTATACGCAAAGCCCAATAATGAATTCAAAAGTAGTGTGTAGTGCACCTTTATTGGAATATTCTCCCACATGAACAAAAGCGCCAAAAACATTTGTTGTGCAAACACAATTTAAATCAGTCCTTGTTAAACAGTAGCAGTTTAATAGCATATTTTATGAGAATCAACTCAAAAAATGTGAATACAAACATTTAAGCTTATTGCCACTGCCAGGGTATTTAAGTTATCCTGTTTGTTATGGAAAATAAATATAATCTACATACAAATCTCTGAGCCACAATCATAACATCTGAACAGGCAATTTCTGAGGTAACAGCAGAAATATTTTTTTTTTATCAGGGATCTTATGTTTAAAAAACTTATGTTATAGGTAGTGGGCTGTTTTAGGGAATTTTTGATCAAATTATCCGTAGTAGCAATATTGATAATGTTGTGTTTATTCTGCGTAGTGCACTTAAAATAATTATGACCATATCTAGGAATTGATATGATGGGAATTTTCCGATTGTTTGCTTGTTGCTTTGATAAACTGAACGCATATACATGGTACTATATTGTGATATTATGAGCCAGGGAAATAAAGAACTACCCTACCCAGCATGCAACAGGAGTGACGAGCATGCGCGGTAGACAGGTAAAGGTTGTTGTGTGTCGCCATGACGGCATCTTGTATGTTGTGATATGCACGCTCTGAAAGCAAACGTTAAGAACTCAGCCAACACTCCTCGTCTGCATTATTGATAAATAGACAGGCGCCAGCGCCCCCCGCGACCCCGAAAGGGAATAAGCGGTAGAAAATGGATGGATGGATGGACAGACAACACATATACTCCGCTGCTTCACAGGCCGCTGGATGTAGCCGGCAAAGTATTCCCATGCTAGCTAGCCGGTCTAGCAATCACGCGTCATTCAGTCCAAAACGGCCCGATCTATCCACATTCAGAATTGTCTGGCGGTCGTAAGTGATCCCGGAGTGACCACGCTGTAAGCCAGCCATTAAAATTTGTAGAATTGTCCGGTATTTTTGCCAAATGTTCTATCTTTACCAAGAGCCCCTCGAAGCCGAAGCCCGTCCGGGCGCCGCCATCTTTATAAGAAAAGGCGTTAACAAAATAAAAGCATGTAAACAACGTACGCAAATGTGCGATAAAATAATTGTCGGCGTTAATAGATTGATGAGTTAACTCGTAATTAACGCATTAATTTGCCCACCCCAATATATATATATATATATATATATATATATATATATATATATATATATATATACATATGAAAAACTTGACTTTCAGTGAGTTCTAGCTACATACATATTTATTTTATCTTATATATATAAATAAAATAAATAGTTGAATTTCAGACGCCCCTAACAAATACACAGTAATAAAAACACTGTTGTTCTACTAACTGTACTGTGCTTACTGGTCACTAAAAAAACAACAACACTTACCTTTCACTATTTGAGCAACCTTTGTTCTGCCATTTGCGTACTGGCGAGTGATCTCCGAATCCGGGAACATATCTGTGGAGAGGGACGTGATCCACTGTAAACAGTCCATGATTTACCAGAACCTGGTTCGACCCGGGGCGCTGAGGCAGGCATCACAGGGTAAAATCAGGTGTTTTCATGGGTATGTGCACCAATACCCGATGGTGCCAGTGGAAGTTTGGAATGGGGGTCAAAAACATAGTGTCAAGGTTGCCGAAAGCGCGCGCCTCACGCACCCCATAATCTGGGAACAAATTGGCCAAGGTTTAACCATTTAGTAACACAATGTGTGGTGATGCGTTCACAGACAGTAGGAAAGGGGAGTATCCGCGCAGTACTCACTGGCGACGCAGATTCATCCGGTACTGCCGAGTGGGAACCGGCGGGGGCTTCGCGTGAAGCCCCCCCGCCCCCTTGTTGGCAACCCACGGAGGATTTTCCCCTTGAGCAGTCCCGCGATGAAACTTTGCGTGCGGCCTGGGACCAGGTGGATTACATCAACGGTCAGCTGGTGCGCCCAGGGAAAAACGCGGGAATTCCCTCACTTTGCGATTGTTAGAGATAGAATGTACAGAGTGAGCCCTGACACTCAAACAGGTGAGGAGTCCACCCGGTTGTTGGTGCCAAAACCCCGCCGGGAAATGGTTTTCCAGGCGGGGCATTGCAATACCCTCGCTGGCCACATGGGGTACAACAAAATGCTCCATTGGGTCATGGTCCGTTTCTATTGGCCCGGCATCCGAGCAGACGTACGCCGGTGGTGTGCTGCCTGCCCGGACTGCCAGCTGGTTAATCCAGCGGCCATCCCGAAGGCCCCATTGTGCCCGTTACCACTCATGGAGGTCCCATTCGAAAGAATTGGAATGGACCTCATCAGACCATTTCACCTAAGCACACGGGGATATCGCATTGTGTTAGTCCTGGTGGATTATGCAACCTGCTACCCCGAAGCAGTGCCCCTGCGCTCCCTCTGTGCCAAGAGTGTAGCGCAAGCGCTGTTTCAGAGCATCTCCCGAGTCGGAATCCCGAAAGGGATTCTGACACACGAAGGTACGTCCTTTATGTCACGCACGGTAAAGGAACTGTACGGATTATTGGGGATTAAAGCGATCCCCACCAGCGTATACCACCCACAAACTGACGGGATGGTAGAACGGTTCAATAAAACGCTGAAAACCATGATCCGTAAGTTCACGCACGAGGACAAACCTAATTGGGATAAATGGCTGGATCCCCTACTGTTTGCGATGCGGGAAGCACCCGAGACCTCAACCGGCTTAGCGCCGTTCGAGTTGTTAGACGGCAGCAGACCGCACGGCGTACTGGACCTGATTAAAGAAAGCTGGGAGGAGGGTTCAAGCCGCAGTAAAAACGAAATACAATACGTTCTGGACATGCGAGCAAAACTCCACAAGGTAGGCCACTTGTCACACGAAAATTTGCTCAGTGCCCAGCAACGGCAGCAGCACACGTATAACCGGGTAACCCAGCTTAGAAAATTTTTACCAGGAGAAAAAGTACTTGTACTACTCCCAACCTCCAGCTCAAAGTTACTAGCGAAGTGGCAAGGACCTTTTGTGGTCACACGGCAAGTGAATGACGTGGATAACGAGGTTCAGCGCTCGGACCGAGGCGGAAGCATAGAAATTTACCATGTAAACCTACTGAAAGCATGGAGGGAGGCGGTGCCTGTCTCCATGGTGACGGTAGTAAGAGAGGAGGTGGAGTTGGGGCCAGAGATCCTGCGCTGCGCTTCCCCTCCTCTTCGTTGTGATGACCAGCTCACATTGGCACAAAGAACGGAGGTTGCTGAGTTACAGCGGCGCTACACGGATGTGTTCTCCCTGCGGCCCGGGTGCACGGATCTCATCCGACATCATATTGAGACCAATTACGGTGGGGTCTCAGCCATATAGGCTCCCCGAGCACAAACACAAAGTAGTTTGGGAAGAATTAAAAACCATGCTGGAGTTGGGGGTAATAGAAGAATCCCACAGTGCGTGGTGCAGCCCGATTGTTCTAGTAGGGAAGAAGGACGGGTCTGTGCGCTTCTGTGTGGATTACCGCAAGGTGAATGAGATATCACGTTTCGACGCGTACCCAATGCCCCGGGTCGACAAGCTCCTGGATCGGCTGGTCACTGCTCGTTTTTTTACAACGCTTGATTTAACCAAGGGATACTGGCAGATTCCCTTATCAACAGAGTCCAGGGAAAAAACGTCCTTCTCCACTCCGGAAGGTATATACCAGTTCGTGACGCTCCCGTTTAGCTTGTTCGGTGCACCTGCCACGTTCCTCCGCCTCATGGACCGGGCGCTGCGACCCCACGCTGCATACGCGGCTGCCTACCTGGATGTCGTTATTATCCAGAGTGGCAGCTGGGAAAATCACCTGCAGTGGGTGGGGGCGGTACTCGAGTCCTTCAGGCGGGCGGGGCTCACCGCTAACCCGGCAAAGTGCGCGGTTGGCCGGAGGGAGGTACAGTACCTGGGGTACCACTTGGGGGGGGGGAGGCTGTGGCCACAAGTCGACAAGACAGCAACGATTGCAGCCTGTCCACCCCCCAAGACGAAAAAAGAGGTGATGCAGTGTTTGGGACTGGCAGGGTACTACCGCCGATTTATTCCCCGGTTCGCGGACCTGACCAGCCCACTGACTGACCTCACCCGAAAGGGTGCACCAGACCTGGTCCGGTGGACGGAGCAGTGCCTGCAGGTGTTTGAGAAGGTAAAAAAATGCACTTTGTGAGGAGCCGGTGCTGCACATGCCTAATTTTAACATCCCTCTTTGTCTGCAGGCGGACGCGTCTCAGCATAAGTTACACCATCAGGTCTCCATTTTGCGAGGTGCCCCATAATACTGGGTTGTGAACGATGCTGCGCTGCGGACGCTTTGTGCTTCGCTGGCCGTTCATTACTGAGTATATCCGTTCGGCCATCGTGTTCAATGGAGAAGTGTATTCTACAAAATTTACAGGCAACATACACGTTCCCTTTCAAACTCTCCTGGATAAACTAAAATTCTCGTGTCCATTCGTTTTGGAACTTGCAAGCGTATTTCTTCATTTTGCTCGTTGACGGTGTAATATATTGGGTTGGAGTCAATAACCAGGCGAGGTGATGAAGTTACGTCTCTTTACTGTGGGCTTCAGAACAGACTCCCTCACTTGCTGTCAGGTGCGCAACACCACGCAAATCGTTGGCCAATCAAAAAGCAACCCCATATTGCTATAGCCAACATTCACCAGGAGATGGCAACAGACAACATAGATCACTCTATTACAGACGGCGTCGCCATGGCTGTAACTTCCTCGTTCTTCTGCTTCGTCTACTTGTGTGTGCAGTTTTTTATTAAAATCCGTAGATGTTGTAACGTGATTGGGCAGGCAAGCTGTTTGTATAGTGGGAAAGCGGACGTGAAAACAGGCTGACCCCACTCAGGTCCGCATGCAGCTGGAGGGGGCGTGGCCTCTAGCTCCGGCTGAATTTCGGGAGACTTTCGGTAGAAATTTTCTTCCGGGAGGTTTTCGGGAGGGGCACTGAATTTCGGGAGTCTCCCGGAAAATCCGGGAGGGTTGGCAAGTATGGTCATCAGTCAGGTTTATTATTGATGATTTTAATTTAAAATGGTAATAAATGATAAATGATCAATGATAAATGGGTTGTACTTGTATAGCGCTTTTCTACCTTCAAGGTACTCAAAGCGCGTTGACACTACTTCCACATTTACCCATTCACACACACATTCACACACTGATAGAGGGAGCTGCGGTGCAAGGCGCTAACCAGCACCCATCAGGAGCAAGGGTGAAGTGTCTTACTCAGGACACAACGGATGTGACGAGGTTGGTACTAGGTGGGGATTGAACCAGGGACCCTCGGGTTGCGCACGGCCACTCTCCCACTGCGCCACTAATTACTAATACTATTAATAATACTTACTAACTTAATTATTATTGATATTGTTTATTGTTACATCCCTGGTACCGAAAAAAGGGCCCCTTGATAAATTTGGGCCCTAAGCAGACTTTTGTCTTAACAGAAATATTTCTCACTTTTTTATACATGTATGATTATCTTTTTTGATCAAATTTGAATTGAATTTAATAAATGTTTTGTGCTGAAACTAATTCAAGTTCAATATAGGAAATAACTTTTTACAAATGAGAACAACAGCCAGCAACACACTAAAATGAGCTGTGTATCAAATAGGAAAAGGCAACATTACACAACAAACAACACGCACTACTACCACTATGTGTTAATAATAAACAACAAATCAAGGAAGTGACAAAAGCTTGCAATACTACAATACCACGTTTGTGAACAAGAACACTACAGCCGTGGAAGCAGATTCAATCTTTTTATTAGCTAGCGCTAACACAAACCAGTGAAAACATTCAACATGGCTGCTGTTATTGTCAGCAAAATGTCGCTGCTAAGCCAACAACCAAAGCAGAGCTAATGCTGTTTTGTCTGGGCGCTGACGTCACACATCACTTAGCCTTTTAAAGGTGCGCGCGCACACACACACACACACGCACGCCCGCACGCACGCACGCAGGCACGCACACAGGCATGCACGCCAGATATTTAACGTTTTTTTTAAGTAATGCAATATTTACTTACTCTCTTAGTTAATTACATTACTAAAGAGTAATCACGTGAGCAATTCAATTACTTTTTTGGCAGAGAAACTATAATTAATCACTTCGTAAAAGTAATTTTCCAAACACTGGAAATAACACGCTGAGCATAAATTACCGTATTTATTGGACTATAGGCCGCTATTTTTTTCCTACGCTTTGGACCCTGTGGCTTTCGAAATGGTGCGTCTAACTCATGGATTTTTCTTCGCTAACGGCCATTATGTTTTGTATCCAACAAATATGTTTCAAGGGACGCTGAAAAGATGTGTTTGTGCTGTGGCGCCATCTTGTGGACGAGTTCGCTCACTGCATGAAACATACTTCCTCCTAGAAGTGCACCCTGTTTCGTCTTCAAATAGTCCATAGCGTTTCTACTCGTATAGATTCTTCATTCATCGCTCCAAGTTTTACAATTCTGACCTAATAAACCGTCCCATGTGTGATGTCTGCAGGAGTGTTTTCATGCATGTTTGTACGTGCTACCGTAATGCATTCAAGCTATCATCATTGGCATTAGCTAATATACTAAGACAATAACGAGTGTCTGTACTGTATTATTTCGGTTTTGTTAAATCACCAAAACATCACTGTGGAGTTATTGAGTCTGTTTAGCTGATCGGAGAGCAAGCTTCCGCAGCTAGCAGGTCCTAGGCCATGACTTCTGTTTGGTTTGATCGGCCTGTGTACTGCCCTGTTACAGACACCGTTTGGAAACAAATAAGGTATGTAAATAAACATTTACAAAATATTTCGGCTTATGGTCCGTTGAGGCTAATATATGTAAAACTATTTATTTTAAAAATGAGTGAGTGTGGCTTAAATACCGGTGCACTCTATAGCCCAAAAAGTATGGCAGTAGCTGGATTAAATATAGTATGTCTGTTTTACAAGACCAGCACTCATGGGGAACTATGCTGTTATATTATTGTCAGTGACCCAGCAGAAGGCGGCTAAGAAAACGTTTGCGTTAAGATTCCGTTTGAATTTTGACTTATTCCCGGCAAAATGGGACCCTGCAAAGACGCACACATGACCCGCATCAACACGAATCCTCGTTCCAAGCAGCAGTTCATGCTCAGGAAATTCCTTCTGCACCAAGTCAGCAAAAACAATGCATTTTGAAGATTTACTCGACCTTTTTGATGAGCTCAGGTCACTTCAAAGGAACTGCGAGCCAATTAAAAAGCAGCATCTAAGCTGCCTGTGCATAAAAAAAATCCCAAAACACATCAGGCTTGAAGAAAACAAGCCCACAAATTAAGGATTTTGTCATTTTTACGAGAAGACTCAGTTCCAGTCTCGGAGATTTTAGCCGTAAACACGTTCACACTCCGGTGCAGGCCCAGCATCAAACGACAATTAAAAGCAATCTGGCGCACAAACACAGGACTCTCCAAACTGGAAATGCTCCCAAAAAAGTACTTGTTGCAAAAAAAGAGGGTATCTGCACGGCAGATCAGACATGTTGTTGTACTCCTGTTCCGGTGGGATTCTGGTGCAGACCGCCACCATCCAGTTGAGTGGCGCAGCACGCCGACATGTTTCAGGGACCGCTGGCGCTGGACGTGATTGCACAAGCCTGAAAAAAAGCACCCATGTTGTCTGGGAGGAGTGGAGTTTTACATTTTGCATGCAGTTTTTGATGCTCACCTGTTGCTCACAATACTCCATAATTGCTGACAAGTTTCGTCGTCCTACGGAAAAAGAAAAACACAATTTTAAAAAGGTTTGAGGGGTTTTTGGTGGGTTTGCGCGAATACTCCGTGGTCCCGGTGGTAATTCAATGGCAAACAAAAATTTTGTGTCAAAGTTGCTGTAAGTGCGCACTTACGCAACCCTTAATCCTGGGTACAAATTGGGCGGGGTTTAACAATTTAGTAACGCAGTGTGCAGGGGTGCGTTCACGACCAGTAGGAAAGGGGAACATTTGCGCGGTTCTCAGCGGCAACGAGGGTTCATCCGACATTGCCGAGGGGGAACCGGCACCCCACAAAGGACTTCCCCCTGGAGCAGTCTCAGGATGACACTCTGCATTCAGCCTGGGACCAAGTGATTATTGATGGTCAGCTGGTGCGCCCGGGAACAACACGGGTATTCCCTCACTTTGCTTTAATTAGAGATAGATCATAGAGAATGAGTCGTGACACTCAAACAGGAGAGGACATCACCCAGTTGTTGGTGCCGAAACGCCGTCGGAAAATGGTTTTCCAGGTGGCGCAGTTTAACACCATGGCGGGACACATGGGGTATGATAAAACACTCCACCGGTTAATGGTGCGTTTTTATTGGGCAGGCATCCAGGCAGACGTGCGCCGCTGGTACCTGGACTGCCAGCTGGTCAATTCAGTGGCCACCCTCAGGGCACCTTTGCGCCCATTACGGCTCATGGAGGTCCCGTTTTAGCGGAATGGCATGGACCTCGTCAGACCATTTTACCCGATATTTTTTTTGCACTAGTCCTGGTGGATTACGCAACTTGCTATCCCGAAGCAGTGCCGCTGCGCTCCATCTCTGTTTCAGGTCATCTCCTGAGTCGGAATCCCGAAAGAGATTCTGACTGACCAGGGCATGCATGTCCTTTATGTTACGCACAATAAAGAAGTTGCACGGATTATTGGGAATCATATCCATTCGGACCAGCGTCTACCACCCGCAGACCGACGGGTTGGTAGAGCGGCTGAATAGGACGTTGAAATCCATGATCCGTAAGTTCGTGCACAAGGACAAACCAAATTGCCATAAATGTTTGGATCCCCTTTTGTTTGCAATGCGGGAGGTTCCCCAGGCCTTCACAGGGTTTTCCCCCTTTGAATTATTATACGGCAGGAAGCCGTGCAGGGTTTTGGACCTCGTTAAGGAAAGCTGGGAAGAAGGTCCAAACCCCACCAAAAATCAAATACAATACTGTCGGGGGAGGTGTAGCCAACGCTGCCTGTAGGAGTAAAAGTCACGGCTGCTGTCCGTGGTGCTGAGGACGAGCGCCATTGGGCAGGGGCGGGGCATGTAGTAACGGCAAGACACAGCTGGCAGGTAATTAGATTTCACAGGTGGTACGTGTTACTCTAATCATCTGTTGTCTTGAAGAGTGAGCGGCTGGGTGTAGGAGGAAAAGGAAGTTTGGAGAGTGGCTTAAAAGTCTCTTTCGGAGAGAGAAAACTTTGCATAAAAACATCCATCCATCTATCCATTTTCTACAGCTTACTCCCTTTTTGGGGTGGCGGGGGGCGCTGCCGCCTATCTCAGCTACAAACGGGCGGAAGGCGTTATACACCCTGGACAAGTCAAGGTCATTAAAAACCTTGCTAGATGCCTGTGCCTTGTCTGACAGTGGGATTGCGAGGAAGCGACTTCCACAAATACGGTATGGACCTGGGAGCAAAACTCCACACGTTGGGTCACTTGTCACGCAAGAATTTGCTCCGGGCCCAGAGTAGGCGCGGCTGGACGGGTTCCCGGCCTGAGTCTGGCAGTGAAGGTATGTGGACGGGGCCGTGGCCTGCGGGCCTGCCGCTGAGCGGGGTGTGCCAGGGACATAGCTGACCGGTGATAAGATTGCCAAGCTGAGGTATTTTTTTAATCACCTGTCACCTTTATTAGCATCAGCCGGACAGACACACGTGGTTGGAGTTTGAGACAGGGAGAGACACACGCGGAGAGACACACGCCAGACACAAATCATAATGCTGGAAAGCAAGCCACCCCGGGTGTTTATGAAAATAAAAGACTCAATTCGAATTGTATACCGGGCTCCCGAAGATCTGTCGGCCAGGAGAACCCACCACAAAAGGGAAACCTCAGCAGTAATTATTTACTAGGTAACGTAATTAATGCATTTTGTAAAAAAAAAAAAAACTGTAACTGTTTTGTTTGTTTTTCTGCGTAAATTGTGTGTCCGCGTGCTGTTACCCTCGGGAAGAGTAACTGAACATCAGATCAATCACCCCTACGGACTTATTACCGGTCATCTTTGTGTCAGCTGCGGATTTAGTCCATTCTTTGATCAAAAGAGGGAAACCGCACTGAAGAGGAAAGAGAGTGGGAGCCCTCATCCGTCTTCGCAGATAATGATTACGCACGCTTTTACCTGGCATCTTTCTCTCCATCATCCGCTTACTTCCCAGCAAGATGGACGAGCTAGCATGGCTGATAGGAAACAAGGACTTTTCCTCATCTTGTGCTTTGTGCTTCACGTAGACGTGGCTGAGCCCGAGTGTCCCGGACAGCGCTGTTCAACTCAAGGGCTTTCATGTTCTTCGTGCGGACCGAGACACGGGGCTCTCCGGCGGAACAAGAGGCGGTGGAGTCTGCTTCTTCAACAACCGCATCTGGTGTACAAACGAAACGATGACAACCCAACGTTGCTGTCCTGCTCTGAAATACATTTTCAGTCACTGTAAGCCGTTTTACTCACCATGTGAGATCATTTCATTCATACTGGTGGCTGCCTATATACCGCCCAGCGCGGACGTGCATGACACTCAGGGCACGCTTGCAGGCCAGATCTTACATGCGGTACGGTCTTTTCCGGACTCCCTTGTTATCGTACTTAGTGTCTTTAACATGGGAAATTTGATCCAGAAATTACCCAAGTATAGGCAGTTTATTAAATGCTCGACCAGAGAGGAGAACACTTTGGATCACTGTTCCACTACAATAAACCATGCAGTCCCACACGCTGCTATCGGACTATCAGATCATGCGATGGTGCACTTAATGCCTTCATACAGACAGAAACTGAAACTGGCTAAACCTGTTATAAAAAAAGTGTTACACCGCTGAGGCTGTGGGGGAGCTGCGCGCATGTTTGAAGATGACAGACTGGGAGGCAATTGGAGCGGCCAGGGACAATATGGACGTGTATACGGACACTGTGACCTCATGCATTCAGTTCAATGAGGCGCAAATTATTGGCTTGTTATGACAACGACAAGCCATGGTTCACACCCAAGGTCCGACAGCTGTGCAAAAATAAGGAGGCTGTGTGGAGGAGCGGGGACCAGACTACCTTCAGAGAAGCGAAGTACCACTTCAACAGGAAAGTGGAGAAAGTTAAATGTATGTACTCTAATCGTCTACAGGAACAGTTCAGCTCCAATGATTCTGCGGCCGTATAGAGAGGGCTAAGGGCCCTTACGAACTATAAGCCCAAAGCTCCCCAGGTCCTGACTGGCCGGACTCTCGCTCAGGGCCTCAAAATACATTACTGTCGTCATGAACGGCCTTCAGCTCATCAAAGCTCTGCTCCCCTCCCCACCAACACCAACACTTCATTAAACGACTTAAAGGACTCCGAGGACATCAAAGGACTCCAAGAACATCACAGGACTTCAAAGGCCCTCTCCATCCGAGAGGAGGATGTAGCCGACAGTTCTTGAATCTGAACACTCTGAAGGCCCCCGGGCCAGATGGTGTCTTCCCCTGCACCCTCAGACACTGCGCGGATAAGCTGGCTTCTGTCTTCACTGACATTTTTAACACCTCTCTGGAGCTATGCAGCGTGCCGTCCTGCTTTAAGACCCCCACCATTGTCCCTGTCCCCAAGAAACCACAGATCACAGGACTTAATGACTACAGGCCGCTGACGTTGACGTCCGTGGTCATGAAGTCCTTTGAGCGCTTGGTCCTGCCCCACCTCAAGGACATCAATGCCCCCCCCCTGGACCCACTGCAGTTTGCCTACATAGCCAACAGGTCTGTGGATGATGCAGTGAACCTGGTCCTCCACTTCACCCTGGAGCATCTGGACTCCCCAGGAACCTACACCAGGATCCTGTTTGTGGACTTCAGCTCTGCCTTCAATACCATCCTCCCTGGACTGCTACGAGACAAGCCCTACCAGCTCAGCGTGCCCGACTCCCTCTGTAGTTGGATCAATGTTTACCTGACAGACCGAAGAAAGCACGAGCGGCTGAGGAAGATTGTCTTGGACAGTTGAAACACAAACACTGGTACTCCTCAGGGCTGTGTACGTCCCCCCTGGCTCTTCTCCCTGTATAAAAACTGCTGCCTCTCCAGTCACCTGTCGGTAAAGCTGCTAAAGTTTGCGGACGGCGCTACCTTCATCGGACTCATCTCGGATGGCGACACGTCTGACTACAGGAGAGAAGTGGACCGGCTGCCATCCTGGTGCAGCCTCAACAACCTGGAACTGAATGCCCAGAAAACAGTAGAGATGATCATGGACTTCAGGAAAGTCGCACCCCCACCATCCCCCCTCACCCTGATTTAATCTCCGACCGGTCTCCATTGTGGACTCCTTCCGTTTCTTGGGCAGAGGATGTACTTCCTGCGGCAGCTGAGGAAACTTAAGGTGCCGACCGAGATGCTGGTGCAGTTCGACTCAGCCATCGAGTCCATCCTCACCTCCTCCATCAGTGTGGCTCCCCGTGCCACAGTCCAGGATAAGTATCGACTGCAGCGAATCGTACGTGCTGCTGAGGAAGTGAATGGCTGCAGGCTCCCATTCCTCCAAAACCTGTTCTCCTCCAGGACCAGGAGGCGCGTGGGTCGGATCACAGCTGACTCTTCTCATCCTGGTCACAAAATATTCTCCCCTCTCCCCTCAGGCAGGAGACTACGGTCCACCCAGACCCACACATCCCGCCACCTGAACAGTTTTTTCCTTTCGGCCATCAGACACATGAACAATAACAAAATCTAATAGCTCAGTTACGGCTCATTTTATTACCTATTCTGTGTTATGTGTTTTATGTTGCACGATTACACCAAGAAAAATTCTGAGTTTGTGAACCAGTTCTCAAACAATGGCAATAAAAATTCTGATTCTGAGATGTCTCATGAGAGCAGTGTGTCTTTCAAATGAAAAAAAAAACAACTCAAATGTGTTTGTTAGCTCAGCAGCATACTAGCTAATGCCAACAACACTAGCTTCATTACTTAGCACCCAGAAAAATGCATGAAAACATTCCTACAGACATCACACATGGGACTGGGTGGGATGTTTTCATGCTAACATTATTATGCTAACATTAGTATGATATCGTTTTATGCTTTTATTTTAGCAAATTTTAATCTTCTGAACCTAAAAATCCAAAAGGTTATTACTTGGGGCCATCTTGGTAATGGTAATATTTAGCATTTGTAGAGATGTGATAATGAGCCTGCAGCATGATGATGGATTGTTGTTCAGCTTCTGAATCATTTAGCGCCAGAAGGGCTTTAGTCAGCGCTCACAAGCTAAATGTGGGACAAGTCTTGGCTAGTTATGCACGTGTGCGTCACCCACCCACTGCCCCACTTTCTGCCCTTGTCTCGTGACCCCCACCCACACATCTCTCTCCCGGAGTGGCATGCTAACATGGTATGCTTGCATTTGAGCTACCTTTGTCTGACACTTAGCGCTATCTCAAAATTATGCTTGTTGTCTTGCTAATATTAGCATGCTAAAATGTATGCTAGCATGTTTTTTGATTTCATTAGTTTGGCCCAAAAATAAATCTTCAAATTATGCAAATTTTTGCCATGTTAGCATGCTAACATGTTATGCAAGCTTTTTATCTAATTGTATTTGTTTGAATCTAAAATTCATTGATTTTGATACTCAGTGCCATCCTAAAAGTATGATAACTTTTCATATGTTATCATGTGAACGTCAATATGCTAACTTTAACATGCTAACATTTTATGCTAGTGTTAAGCTAGTTTTATTCAATTGAACCTAAAATACAGGGATTTTGATACTTTGCGCCATTTTCAAAATATGCTAACTTCCCATTTCATTCGAATGTTAGCATGCTAACTGTGGCAAGGGGCGTGGTCCGCGCGTTCCCTGTGGGCCGGGTGTGTGCAGTGATCGGCCATGAAGCAGCTGACAGGTGAGTGGATAATCTCAGCTGGAACAAGTTATCTAATCACCTGTCCCTTTATTAGGAGCGCGGGAGACCTTGACAGGAGACAACGTGGAAGAGACGCAAACACGAGGCACAAGCGGGAGGAACGCAGGGTGCATGGACAAACCCGAAAAGGACTGATGATTGCAAGTATGGGCTGAAAAGTCCAAGAGACATTTGAGTGTAACGAAAAGATATTTGAACATAATGAAAAGATATTTGAGTGTAACGAAACAACATTAAAAAGTGTAAACGCTGCCTGGAGTGTGCCACCTTCCTGTGATCCATCAGAACCCAAGCACAAGCGTTGCTACACTAACATTTAATGCTGGCTTTAAAAAATGTTTTATTCGTTTGAAACTAAAATTAAATGAATTTGATACTTTCTACCATCTTCAAAGTATGTTTATGTTCTATGTTATCATGCTAACATGTTATGCAAGCTTTTTATGTAATTTATTTGTTTCAACTAAACATTTTTTAATTTTGATACAGAGCGCCATTCTAAAAGTACGCTAACTTTTCTTATGTTATCATGTGAACGTTAACATGCTAACTTTAGCATCCTCACATTTTATGCTAGTGTTAAGCTGGTTTTATTCATTTGAACCCAAAATACAGGGATTTTGATACTTTGCGCCATCTTCAAAATATACTAACTTTAAATTATTTTTATTCGTTTGAAAATAAAATTAAATGAATTTGATACTTGCCACCATCTTCGAAGTATGTTTAAGTTCCATGTTATCATGTTATGCGAGCTTTTTATGTAATTTATTCGTTTGAACTAAAAATGTATAAATTTTGATACAGAGCGCCATCCTACAAGTATGCGAACTTTTATGTTATCATTTGAATGTTAATGTTAACTTTAGCATTTTCACATTTTATGCTAGTGTTTAGCTAGTTTTATTCATTTGAACCTAAAATGCACGGATTCTGAACCTTGGCGCCATCTTTGAAGTATGCTAACTTCCTATGTCATTCTAATGTTAGCATGCTAACATTTTATGTTGGCTTTTAAAATGTTTTTATTCGTTTGAACCGAACATTTAATAACTTTGATGCTTTCCACCATCTTCGAAGTATGTTTATGTTCTATGTTATGCTAATGTTAGCATGCTAACATGTTATGTAAGCTTGAACAAAAAAATCATTAATTTTGATATTGAGCGCCATCCTAAAAGTATGCTAACATTTGTATTATCATGTGAACGTTAATATGCTAACTTTAGCATGCTCACGTTTTATGCTAATGTTTAGCTAGTTTTATTATTTGAACCAAAAATGCAGGGATTTTAAAACTTGTCTCCACCTTCGAAATATGTTTATGTTCTGTTATCATGCTAATGGTAGCATGCTAACATGTTATGCAAGCTTTTATCTAATTTATTCGTTTGAACTAAAAATTCATTTATTTTGATACTCAGCGCCATCCTAAAAATTATTCTAATTTTTCTTATGTCATCATGTAAACGTTAATATGCTAACTTTAGCATGCTCACATTTTATGCTAGTGTTTGGATAGTTTTATTCATTTAAGCCTAAAATACAGGGATTTTGAAACTTGGCGCCATCTTTGAAGTATGCTAACGTCCTATGTCATTCGAATGTTAGCATGCTACCATTTTATGCTGGCTTTTTAAATTGTTTTATTCGTTTGAACCTAAAATTAAATGAATTTGATACATGGCACCATCTTAGAAGTATGTTTATGTTCTATGTTATCATGCTAATGTTAGCATGCCAACATATAATGCAAGTTTTTTAACTAATTTTAACCTAAAATTAAATGAATTTCTTAAATGCCACCATCTTCGAAGTATGTTTATGTTCCATGTTATGCTAATGTTAGCATGCTAATATGTAATGTAAGCTTTTTAACAAATTTTATTTGTTTGAATTTGAAATTGATTGATTTTGATACTTGGCGCCATCTTAAAAGTATGCTAAATTTTCTTATGTCATGTTAACGTTATTATGCTAACCTTAGTATGCCAACATTTTATGGTTGTATTTTATCAATTTGAACCTAGAAATCAGGGATTTTGATACCTACCATCTTTGAAATATGCTAACATTCTATGTTAGCATGCTAACATTAGCATGCTAAAATTCATTTCAAGATTTTTATCTAATTTTATTAATTTGAACCCAAAATTAACTGATTTTGATACTTGATGCTAACTTTTCTTTTGTAGTTTATCATGTTAACGCTATTATGCCAACATTTGTGTGCTAACATTTTACACTAGTATTTTAAGTAATTCAATTTTACTTGTACCTAAAAAAAAAAAAGGAATTTTGATACTTGGCCTCATTTTTCAAGTATGCAAACTTCTTCCATGTTAGCATGTTAAAATTTTAGGCTAGCATTTTGGCTAATTTTATCAGTTTAAACCTAAATAATCAGGATTTTGATACTTGGCGCCATCTTAGGAATAGGCTTACCTTTTAAATTTTATCCTGCAAACATTAGCATGCTTAGGCATTGTACTCACATTTTACCTTATTTTGTATGTTGACACCATATGATGTTGATTTTGATACTTGGCGCCATTTTAGAAGTATGCTAACATGTCCTATATTACCGTGCTAACATTTTCCTGCTAATGTATTGTACTTGCATTTTAGCTAATGTTGATGTTTAGCCCTAAAATCTTGATTTGATACCTGATACTGCCATCTTAGAACAATGCGTAGAACAAGTTAGCATACTTTGAAGACAGCACATTGCTTATATATTTTATATTTTTTCTTGATTACAGAATACAGAGTGCAATTATTACACTGAAAAATGATTATCACATTCCTTAATTGTCCATGCGTTGTCTGACCTTAAAAAGTACTTTTATGTTTGTGTAATAACACAAAGGCTGCTGGCGTGACCCCACGAGGCAGAGACGGCAGGCGACGTGCAACTAAATGGTACGTAATGAGCGCGCACCAGCATGTGTGCGGCAGTAGATCATAGGGGATCATCGCAAGGAAGGTGACACTGGTAGATAAACCCTCCTGATTAGTGATTAAGGAACAGGCGATCCACCTAATCACTCATCAAGAGCAGGTGTGGAGAATCAGTGCTCAGGTGGCAGAGCATGAGGGCAGGCAGGAAGTGGAACACACACACAAAAAAAGGAAAACCAAAATGACATGTTGTCCATACCTGGTGTTTGTCACTGTCATTTTCTGTCTGCTGCTTGGTTGCTCTTCTCGTACGGCACCTCTTCCTCCTGCCTGCACGCAGTGACAAGTACATTCCGACTCTGACACTTTATTGGCACACATGTTTGTGAATGTTGCCATGGAGACGTCCCCATCCCGCTAAGGCGTCAGGTCATTTTACTCGCGTTAAATACAAAAATGTTCGTCATTACGGACGTGCGGGAAGATGCCTGTCTCACCCAAAAAAAAAAAAAAAAAATTCCTTTTTTAAAAAGTAGTATTATCACTGGATGAGTAGAGGAAAACAAATGGCTAAGCATGCTACTTGCACACACTGACTCAAAAGATAGATAGTACTTTATTGATTCCTTCAGGAGAGTTCCCTCAGGAAAATAAAAAAAAAGAAGCTATCCGCTAAATCAGGGGTCGGGAACCTTTTTGGCAGAGTGAGCCAAAAAGCCAAATATTTCAAAATGTATTTCCGTAAGAGCCATATAATATTTTTTTTAACACTGAAAACAACTAAACGCGTGCAATTTTAAGTAAGACCAATATTTCTAGGGTATAAGAGGTCTATTATTATTTGTAATAACATTGTTATTCTGAAGCTAATTGCGGAGGGAGCATGGCCTGCGGGCCTGCAGCGAACTGGGGTGTGCCAGGACAGGCCTCGAAATCAGCGACAGGTGCCTAGATGGTCCACCTGGGCCTTGATATCTAATCACCTGTCGCTCTGTTATAAGCAGCAGCCAGGAGGAGAGACGGGGTTGGGGCTGGAGCCAGAGCGCGAGAGAGAACGAAAGAGAAAAATGCAATTGCTGGAAAGCAACTGAGAGACTTATTGAAAAATAAAACAATATTGTAACCCTGAAACAGGCTCTCATTTCGGTGCTTGGTGGTCTAAAGAACCCCCAGAGGGGCAAGACCCACACTAACCAATAATAAATAAATAACTTCTTACCATTACACAACTTCTTTAACAGGTGCGGTAGAAAACGGATGGATGGAATAAAAATGCATGAGAATGTTTTATATTTTGAACGTTATTTTTAACTCTGTGATTACAAGTGGAATCATTCATTACTTATCGTGTTAAGCAATGTCAGCTCAGAGTTATCCGAGAGCCAGATGCAGTCATCAAAAGAGTCACATCTGGTTCGCAAGCCATAGGATCCCTAGCCCTACGCTAAATGTTCACCAACATTTTTGATAAAGCATCGCATCAAATTGATTTTAATTACCATACAGTCCCTGAATGCCTCACATTTTGTGCCATCTTGTGGACATAGTGAGTAAATCAGATCAATGACCCTTGAAAGTATTTAGATGTCATGGTACAGCATTTACCTATACAACAGTCCAAACAACCTTCCCTAGTCATGGTGCGAAAAAAAAAAAAATTAAACTCACATAAAGGTTGCAACTTGGTCACACATAACACAACCTACTCAGTGAACTATGTGGATATTATGAAAAACTTCAAAACACCATAAACAATTTCTAAATGACACATATTTAAAGCCATTATGGTGCATAACGGCAAGAATGCAAAACACAATTACCCATGTTTGGCACATTTTAGCTGCTTGATATTTCTGATTACAAAACTTTTGTTTTAATATCCACATTTTTTACACACACACGGGTTGTACAAATTGGTACCGGTACAAAAATGTATATCAATACTTTGAAATTTTTCCTAATAAAGGGAAATATGAAAAAGTGCCAATTTTGGCTTTATTTTATCAAAAAATCTTACAATACAAAAAAACATACATTTCCTACTTTACTCAAGGTACAATTTTAGAAGGTCCAAATATAAATTAAAGGGCAGTAACACACATTGGGATTTTCTTGTCGCACTCAAAAGAACAATTTACAATTTTTCCATATTAAAAACCCCAAAACCAGTGAAGTTGGCACGTTGTGTAAATGATAAATAAAAACAGAATACAACGATTTGCAAATCCTTTTCAACTTATATTCAATTGAATAGACTGCAAAGACAAGATATTTAATGTTCGTGATGAGAAACTTAATTTTTTGTGTGCAAATAATCATCAACTTAGAATTTAAATGGCAGCAACACATTGCAAAAAGAGTTTTCACAGGGGCATTTTTACCATTGTGTTACATGGCCTTTCCTTTTACCAACACTCAGTAAACATTTAGGAACTGAGGAGACCAAATTTTGAAGCTTTTCAGGTGGAATTATTTCCCATTCTTGCTTGATGTACAGATCAAGTTGTTCAACAGTCCGGGGTCTCCGTTGTGGTATTTTAGGCTTCATATAGCGCCGCACATTTTCAATGGGAGACAGGTCTGGACTACAGGCATAATGTCCATAACGCTGCTTGGATGACAACATATGTTGCTCCAAAACCTGTATGTACCTTTCAGCATTAATGGTGCCTTCACAGATGTGTAAGTTACCCATGCCTTGGGCACTAATACACCCCCATACCATCAAAGATGCTGGCTTTTCAACTTAGCGCCTAGAACAATCCAGATGGTTCTTTTCCTCTTTGGACACGACGTCCCACAGTTTCCAAAAACAATTTAAAATGTGGACTCGTCAGACCACAGAACACTTTTCCACTTTGTATCAGTCCATCTTAGATGAGGTCCTTGTTTTTGATTTACTGAGCATTTCATGGAAGCTGCTTTTATACCCAATCATGG
Source organism: Nerophis ophidion (assembly GCF_033978795.1). Taxonomy (NCBI): domain Eukaryota; kingdom Metazoa; phylum Chordata; class Actinopteri; order Syngnathiformes; family Syngnathidae; genus Nerophis; species Nerophis ophidion. The sequence goes on from NC_084617.1 coordinate 26,062,649, forward strand.
TACCCACCTGTTCCCAATTAGCCTGTTGACATGTGGGATGGCATTACTTAACTTTCTCAGTCTTTTTGCCACTTGTGCCAAGCTTTTTTAAACATGTTGCAGGCATAAAATTCCAAATGAGCTAATATTTGCAAAAAATAACCAAGTATACCAGTTCGAACATTAAATATCTTGTCTTTGCGGTCTATTCAATTGAATACGTTGAAAAGGATTTGCATATCATTGTATTCTGTTTTTATTTACCATTTACACAATGTGCCGACTTAACTGGTTTTGGGGTTTGTAAATGTTATCTACATGTTCACAGCAGAGGAGCTGTTAACTAATGAAAGTAGCGCACAGTATGTGTTTTTGTGACAAGTTCACGTGTTGGCTAAGTGAAGTCAGTGAGTGTGTGGGCGAGTACAAGGAGGCAGAGGAGCGTGTGCACTGCGCAGTGAAGTGATGAATAGGTCCGCTTGTGTATTGCAAATCTAATAATAAAGCAACCAACTTGTCACAAATTGGCGGCCTTGAATTTTGATCGGAAAGTGGGTCTTATCAGACCCATTGTGGGGTAAAGTGAACTGAAGGGAATGTGTGATCTGTGCTCCTCTATTGCAGTCTGCACCGGAGGGAACATCAGGACTGGTGTAACAACTACATTATTACCTGTCACGCTTTATAACGCCTTCTTTTCCAATGTATTATAGTACCAATTTCAATCAATTAGTATCCCGGTCCTTTATTAGCACCGGTATACCTTACAACCCTAACATATACACATATATACATACATATATACACATATATAGTTGGGACACCCCTGCGCTTCAATGTAAAGTCGGGTTGATGAATCCAGATGTTGATACTATTAATATCTAATATAATATCAGTACATAAACATACTGAACACAAAAGTGATAAGATAATTGTATTTTCCTTGTAGTTAGTTGTTTTTGTTATTGTTTACAAAGTGATGGAGGAAGGCTTTGAAGGCAAAACCCAAATGATTCAAATGTTTGTTTACTCATTGTACACTCGACATTTTATTTTGTTAAACAAATCATTTGTAATGTTCAATATCACACATTTAATGCATTGATTGTGCTGTACAACACAAGCAAATTCAAATAAGCATTACAAAAATGTGTTTTTGTGTTTACTTTTGTTACTTGCTATAAAACACTTTCAGTATTATAATCTTTGGTCAAATTATCGGATTGGCACTCAAAAATGGATCAGATCTGACGTGTGACAAGATGTCGATACAACATGACAGGGTTTTCTACTTTATGGCCTCCGTTGGGGTCCGCTTGTAAGAGTGAGAAATACATGTTTATACACTAGATAGATAGTACTGTATTGATTCCTTCAGGAAAATTAAAAATGCTTATGCATGTTTTTTTTAAGTACTACGTAAAAATTTAAATCTGTATCTCAGTCACCTGAATTTTACTGTACAGTTTACAATATTTTATGGCATATTACTGTAAATGTAAAAATTAACATGGGTTAATTCGGTTAATCGTAAAATCTTTGTACGGAGCCCCATGAAGAAAAAATATTTTTTGGGGGGAACATTTAAAAAAAATCAAAAAATAAATAAATAAATACAAGTATCCCCCCCATCCCAGTCACCTGAATTTTACTGTACAATTTACAATAATTTATGGCATATTACTGTAAATGTAAAAAATGTATGTAAAAGTTTAGCAACAGAGGGGGGGGAACATTTAAAAAAATAAAAATAAATAAATAAATAAAAGTGTGTCCCCCCCCCACCCGCCATTTTTCACCCCATGTCCCTTTAGGGGCTGCGTATCTTTGGTTGTAGTTTTTTTTTTTTTTTTTTTTACAGGTTTTGCATCAGTGGTAAAAAAAACAAAAACTAACAAAAAAAAAAACAGTACCATGGTTGTTTTGGGGGAAAACTTATTGTAAAATTCTGTCGACAGAACGGCAAGCTTTTTTTTTTTTTTAATCGTAAAATCTATGATTGCTCTATTAGCACAGTATTGCGGTAAATAGAAAAGCGGTATTATATTTTTTCACGATAAAATGTTTTAGGTTTTTTTTAAATCTTTAAATCTAGTTGTTTTGAGGTGTACTACTGTAAATTTTGGCAACTAAGCAGCCCTTTTGTTTTCAATCGTAAAATATATGTTTTTTATTTTTTTAAGTGTTGCATTAGTTCTTTTTTAACAGTAAAATTCTGGCGACACAGCGGTTAAGTTTTTTTTATCGTAAAATCTATGATCGTTTTATTTTCACATTTTTACGGTAAATAGATATTTTTCATTAAAATTCTGGCGACTGAGCAGACAGTTTTTTTTAAATCTTAAAATCGATGGTTGTTTTTGCAATGTACTACTGTAAATAGACAGATGTAAGTACGAGTCTGGCAACTATGCAGAGTTTTTATTTTATTATCATTATTTTTTTTATCGTAAAATATATCAATGTTTTTCTTTTACAGTTTTGCAATACTATAAATGGAAAAAATGTACCATTGCTTTTTTTAGGGTAAAATTCTGGTAACTTAGCAGTTGTTTTTTTCTTAAACATAAAATCTATTGTCATTTCTACAATGTACAATTCAATTAATTACTTGCTTTGAAATTATAAGTCAGATATTTATTTTAATTTTAACATAAAATAAGTTGTAATGCATGGTAATGTAATATTTGTTACATTATTTGGAAACACACAACTAATAGTTCATTATTATTATTACAGATTAGAATTACTTTCCAACCTTAAATTCATAAAAATGTAACTGGCATTACATTATTAACATGAACCACATTACAAATTCATACATAAGTAAAGCACATATTTGATTATTTAGAATTTTTAAAAATGGAATGCATGATTAAATATTTGTTGTGTTTTAGATAATCCATCCATCTTTCTACCGCTTATTCCCTTTTGGGGTCGCGGTTCCTATTTTAGCTACAATTGGGCGGAAGGCGGTGTACACCCTGGATAAGTCACCACCTCATCGCAGGGCCAACCTGTCAAACATAGATCCTATTACACGCTATAGTACCTGTCACACACGATAGTATTGAATCCTAATATATGCAGCTGCAGGCAATACATATTTTTTTCTGTTAAAACAGATGAAATGAATACATTGATTAAAAAAAGATAAAGCACACATTTCCAGACATCATAAAACAATGTGCCTTGAGTTTGACATCTTTTTCTATATAGTCCCACCTCTTTCCTTCCTTCAGTGTTCATTTATTATTTAGTGTATGCCAAAGTGCTCTGTTGCTTCTGATTTCCTGCTTCTTTATTCCTGGTTCCTAATAAAACGACGTTCTGCGTGTACTTCGCCTGCCTTTTCTGCGCCCTGGGATCACGACGAGAGCCGTATTGACCACACGCTGCTGGGTAGCGGTGCACCTTTTGAGGTTACACTGACATAGATGGCCAAGACCTATACTTAGATTTTCATATTCCACTTTAGAAGTTCCGGTAATAGTTGGCCACAAATCAACTTTGTCAACCACCTGTTCTGTGCCCTGTAAATAATCTGTGCACTGTAAACCAAAACCTTTGTCCCTTCTGGCAAGGGCCGCCCCTCCTTATTTGCACATTAGGCACTCTCTAGCCCTGCGACCCAAATAGGGAGTTAGAACCAGCAGCTCGCTAACTTGCATGATTTTGCCCTTAAGTACTATGGTCACGGTTGTTGCATCCTCATTTCTACCAATTTTGACCAAGATCTGATTTTTTGGAGCAGAGTTATAAATGTGGAAAGTTTTTGGGCGAAACCATCATATTAAGGCGTGCCGCCACACCACGCCCACATTATATGGCGTCGGCAATATCCCTCCGCAACTAATCATCGCCTATCTGTCCAATTGGGGGGTGTCCTTTTTCTTTTTTTTTTTTCTTCTTCTTTGTCATGAAAAAGGGACGTTTTTGTCACGAAAAAGGGAGGTTTTTGTGGTTGGTGCACTAATTGTAAGTGTATATTGTGTTTTTTATGTTGCCATCCATCATCTTCCGCTTATCCGAGGTCGGGTCGCGGGGGCAGCAGCCTAAGCAGGGAAGCCCAGATTTCCCTATCTCCAGCCACTTCGTCTAGCTCTTCCCGGGGGATCCCGAGGCGTTCCCAGGCCAGCCAGGAGACATAGTCTTTCCAACGTGTCCTGGGTCTTCCCCGTGGCATCCTACCAGCTGGACGTGCCCTAAACACATTCCTAGGGAGGCGTTCGGGTGGCATCCTGACCAGATGCCCGAACCACCTCATCTGGCTCCTCTCGATGTTTTTTATGTTGATTTAATAAAAAAATAAAATTTTTATTTTTATTTTTTTTAATAATTTTTTTTATAAAAAAATATTCTGCGGCCCGTACCAATCGGGCCACGGCCCGGTACCGGGCCGTGGCCCGGTGGTTGGGGACCACTTTTCTCATCAGTGAAGCATGTTTAGTATAAATAGTGGGATTTTTAACAATTAGGAAGGTTTGTCCTACTACAGAAACTTTATTCAAACATATTTTTTTCCTTTAATTTTTTCCATTTTCCAAAAAGCTCCAGGAGCCACTAGGGCAACGCCAAATAGCCTTAACCCATTAGAACTTTGTTTTTAGATGTAAATGACTGCTTTTATTAAGATTTTCTGTGTTTAAATCCTGTTTCTTTTCAGCGCTTTTTCGTACAGTTCTCCCCCAGACTTTGGTTTGCTGTGCATTTTCTCTTTTTCAAGACATTTTGCTTGAAATTTGCCATTGTTGTCCCTTCGCCTTTTACAACCTTCCCATCAGGGCCGGCCCGTGGCATAGGCCGTACAGGCAAATACCAAGGGCACTGTCCACCAGGGAGCGCACCGCCAGTGCCACAAATGTTGGAGAAAAAATAAAAAATAAAAAATAAAAAAATAAAAAGTTGGTACTATTATTTCTAAATACAAAAAATATAATCCCACGTTAATTAAAATGCAAAGTAAAGCCTATTTAAAAGAAATATTTGTTACAACATTACGACCCCCCCCCCCCCGCACGGTGCGCCCCTAGCTCCTTTCCCGTATCATGACTCTTTTTGAACGTCACCACATCAAAAAATCAACACAAGATGTCAAAACGGCCAAAACTGTCAGGTGCCCAGGGAAGAAAAAAGAGAAAAGAGGAGGAGAAAAGAGGAAAAGACAGAGGTAGGCAACGTTAGCCTACATACATGAAATTATTTGTCTGTTACAGAATGTGGTAGTAACCTGGCTTTTTAGCATTAAGCTAATGTTACATGATTCGGCAATTGCTAATCAATAAATAGCTAGTTCTGTTTTAACATCGTGTTAATATTGTGGAGGGGGCTAAATTGTTATGGAAAATAATAATGTAACGTCAGTTAATTAGAGTATTCCCACCTTACAACTTAGGGACATTTGTATTAGATGCAATATTAAAAGCACAAATAGAGAATTCTGTAGGATCCCCTTTTTTTGGAATATAGTTGTTAAAGTCATACTGGTTTGATATCTTGTTTTGTGCAGTGACTTATTTATATTGTATTTTTAATTTATTTTATGCAACTTGTTGACACGTTTTATTTTGTGTTTATATATGTCAAAAATATTGTATTTCATGTATTCGCCACCTAAAATCTTGCCTAGGGCGCCAGATTGGTTAGAGCCGGGCCTGCTTCCCATGTTATTGGTACCTGCTCCACATTTCTGTGAACGGTCAACATCTTTTGCAACCTTCTTGAAGAACTTTGATAATCCTCTTCTTGGTCTAAATCTCCCGTGTTGGAGCTGTCACGCCAAATTTGTAGGGAGAAGAAATTTGGTGTGACAGTGCCAGATTGGTTCCCATGATATCGCTTCCCATTATATTGGTACCTGCGCCACATTTCTGTGAACGGTCAACATCTTTTGCAAACTTCTAGAAGAACTTTGATTATCCTCTCCCTGGTCTAAATCTCTCGTGTTGGAGCCATGTTTCATGTCAATGCACACGCTGCAACAGCTCACCAAAATGTGGACACTCCTTTTTAACTGCCGACTCATGAACACATTTTATCTGATGTGGGTGTTAACTTTTTGAAATGAACATTTACAGGGTGATTCCATAATTTCTTTTTTTTTTTTTTTTTTTTTCAGAAACCATTACCAACAACAGTTTCTTGATTTTAGTGGTTCTTAAAGCTAAAAAGTTGCTATCAAAATGACTGTAGTTTGTGTCATGTATGATATCTGCTTTTTTTCCTACAAAATGAAAAATTCCTCTGTTTTGCCATTGATTTTGAAAGGCTATTTTTTTTTCAAAGCAGTGGATATTTTGGGATAATGCGTGTGAAAGTGAGCCGTGGAAAGCTGGAACAAGAGTGTGAAATTTAACACCCGTGACCCACTTGTCTCGCCCTGTTGTGTTGTCTGACGGGTAAAGTAGACACGTCACACCTGACCGACACTGGTGTTATATGAGCTGATTGCAGGGTTTTGTGTTGCTGTGTGAGCGTACACGCACATTCTTCCTGTGAGAGCCACTCTTCTAAAGCGCCAGTTTTGCAGGAAAAAAACAAGAAACACTATAAATAGTAAAACTGCATATTTGTATTTGTTTTTAAATGCACACAACGGTCAGGTGGTCAGTTAATGTCTTCTAGGGATGGGTACCGAATCCGGTACTTTTTTTTGGCATTGACCGAATCTTACCGGTCTTACGTGAAATCAAACGGTGCCTTGTTTCAGTACCTTGGTTGCGCGTGACGTCAACCCCTGGTTTTCTCTTTGCACTTCAGCAGCACTGAGAGCGGACCTCGTACCTCTTGGTAATTTTGCCATTTTCAAAGCAAACAAAGAAAAACACTCTTAAGGCTTTACTTTTCCAAAAATGCGCTAGCTTGATGCTAATATACATTGGATTTGCTACAGATTAGCATTAGCACTTTTACATGGCGATTTTAACGCCTCCAAATTTGTCAATGAAAACTACGATATAGATGCACGTTACATCTAAACAGCTGGTGCGTAATAAGTACAATACTTAGAGTATTATGACTTTTTAGGGGGCAACAAAAAATTTACACAACTGATTTATAATGCAACTGTAATTGTAACTCAAAAATCTAATGAAAACAAGATCACAACTGGACAAGAGTGGACCTGTTACCTCTATTTCAAAGCTAAAATAGAAAATGGCAAAAAACAAAACAAAAAAAAAACACTTTAAAAGTAAGTCTTCACTTTCCAAAGACATGCTAGCTTGATGCTGTTATACATTGGTTTTGCTACTGACATGCAACTGATTAGCATTAGCACTTTTACCTGGCGATTTTAACGCTTTCATATTTGTCAATGAAAACTACAACATAGATGGACGTTACATTCAAACAGCTGGTGCGTAATAAGTACACTACTTAGAGTATTATGACTTTTTAGGGTGCAACAAAAAATTTACACAACTGACATCTAATGCAACTGTAATTGGAATTCAAACATTTAATAAAAACAAGATAACAATTGGACAAGAGTGGACCTCGTACCTCTAGTTAATGTTGCAAATTTTAAAGCTAACATAGAAAATGCCCCAAAAAATAAAAATACAAAATAAAAAAACGCTTTAAAAAAGTAAGGCTTCACTTTTCCAAAGATCCGCTGGCTTGATGCTAATATACATTGGTTTTGCTACTGACATGCTACTGATTAGTATTAGCACTTTTACATGGCGATTTTAACGCCTACAAATTTGTCAATTAAAACTACGACATAGATGCACGTTACATTCAAATAGCTGGTGCGTAATAAGTACAATACTTAGAGTATTATGACTTTTTAGGGTGCAACAACAAATTTACACAACTGACATCTAATGCAACAGTAATTGGAACTAAAAAATATAATAAAAACAAGATAAGTGGACAAGAGTGGACCTCGTACCTCTAGGTAATGTTGCAATTTTCAAAGCTAACAGAAAATGCCCAAAAACAAACAAACAAAAAAAACGCTTTAAAAGTAAGACTTTACTTTTCCAAAGAAGCGCTAGCTTGATGCTAATATACATTGGTTTTGCTACTGACATCCTACTGATTAGCATTAGCACTTTTACATGGCGATTGTAACACCTCCAAATTTGTTAATGAAAACGACAAAATACAAATCACATTCAAACAGCTGGTGAGTAATAAGGACAACGCTTACAGTATTAAAACTTTTTAGGATGAAACAAAAAATATGTACTACTGCCATCTAATGTCTTGCAACTGTAATTGAAACTCAGAAATGTGCTAATAAAACAAGATGTAACTGGACAAAAGTGGACCTCGTACCTCTAGGTCAGGGGTGGGCATTACGTCGATCGCGAGCTACCGGTCGATCGCGGAGGGTGTGTCAGTCGATCACAAGGAAGCCATTAAAAAAATAGACATACAAATGACCAATCATCAATCTTCACCAAGATTTCATTTTCGTCAGTTGTTTGACATTCTCGGCACCCGGGAATCTTGTGAGATGACGCCGGCTGCTGCGAGCTCATTATTAAAAAAAAAAAAAAATCACTGACAGGACGGACAGAGAGAAACACTTTTTATTTCAACTGACTCTTGGGCCGTACCTGCTATCAAAACTCTAAAGACCAACTGCACAGTTCCTGTCTTCACCATAAGAGACCTGCTTCATCCTGCCTGTGCTAACAAAATAAGAGTCTCAGAAAGCTAGCATGCAAAAGCTAGCAAGCTCTGGAGTTTGATGCCAATGTATTTCTCCCCAGCCCTCAGCGGCCGCTCTCTCTCCTCGCTCACCCACACACTCACTGACGTCACTCACCTGCTGTCACACAAAGGGCCACACACACCCATATGCTACTCTCATAACAAAGTGTTTAAAAACGTTTATGTAAGTTGGACAAATGAGATGCCAAATCCAACCACTTTCGTGTGGTATTGGATAGAAAGGAGGACTTTTTTTCTCCTCCGTTTGAAAATGTGGACGTTGTCAGCACCACTGTCTGATTCCAATCAATGCAAGTCATCAGAATTAAATACACCAACTTATGTTCTTGTCTTCATGAAAGAATGGAATCTATACGTGTTAAACATGCTTGTATTATCATTAAACACCATTAACTTCACAAAAATGTCTCTTTAATAAATAAATAAATATAAATTAAAAATATGAATGAGGTAGATCTCCTCGACTTGGTCAATTGAAAAGTAGCTCGCCTGCAGAAAAAGTGTGAGCACCCCTGCTCTAGGTAATGTTGCAATTTTCAAAGCTAACATAGAAAATGGCAAAAAAAAAAAAAAAAAAAAATGCTTTTAAAAAAGGCTTTACTTTTCCAAAGACCTACTACCTTGACGCTAATTGACATTGGCCTTAGCACTTTTACCTGGCAATTTTAACATCTACAAATGTGTTTGTGAAAACAATGATGCACGTTACATTCAAACAGCTGTTGCCTAAAAAGTATAATACTTATAGTATTAACACTTTTTGGGGCGCAACAAAAACAAAAACTATGTGCTACAACGGTATAATGTCTTGCAAATGTAACTGAAAGTCAGAAATGCAATAAAACAAGATATAACAACTGGACAGCTCATTAAATGTTGCAATAAACAATGAGATTTTATTAAAATAATCATTATTTAACACACAAAAGTACCAAAAATTGGTGTCGTTGAGTACCGTTATCAATTCCCACGTATTGGGTTTGTTACTGTATCGGTTCAAATGTGAACTGTAAAAAATATTCGAGGAACAAATCGTGGGGGCTTGTCGGGGATCAGTCTTCATCTTCAACGATGCATTGAGTTTATACTAAAAAGTTATATTTTGGTTTCATCTGACCACATGACATTCTCCCACTCCTCTGCTGTATCATCCATGTATCTATTTTGGTGTAAACTCAACTCGTCGTGTTTGGAGGAAGAAGAATACTGAATTGCATCCCAAGAACACCACACCTACTGTGAAGCATGGGGGTGGAAACATCATGCTTTGGGGCTGTTTTTCTGCTAAGAGGACAGGACGATTGATCCGTGTTAAGGAAAGAATGAATGGGGCCATGTATCGTGAGATTTTGAGCCAAAACCTCCTTCCATCAGTGAGAGCTTTGAATGGTTGACCCAATACTTATTTTCCACTATAATTTACAAATAAATTCTTTAAAATTCCTACAATGTGAATTCTTGGATTTTTTTTCACATTCTGTCTCTCAGAGTTGAAGTGTACCTATGATGAAAATTACAAACCTCTGTCATCATTTTAAGTGGGAGAACTTGCACAATCGGTGGCTGACTAAATACTTTTTTGCCCCACTGTATGTAAGACTTTTAAAGTAATTTTGATGGTAGGCTATTATAGCTAATAGACACTTCATGTGTAGTCTACATCATAACACTTATACAACTTAAAATTTTTTTGCGGCTCCAGACAGAACTGTTTTTTGTATTTTTGGTCCATTGTGGCACTTTCAACGTTTTGCGTTGCCAACCTCTGGGCTAACAAGAGAACTATAGAACCTGACGGCCGGTACTACCTTACTTATTAATGGCGGTATGATGCTTAAGTCCTCACTTGTGGTGCCGTCGCATGTTAAAAATAATTTTCACGCTGGTCCTTGGAGACAAAAAGTTTGGGCCCTCCTGTCCTAGTGTTTAACAAGAATTTGGAAAATACTGACTCCATGGCAGAATTCATAATAAAACACAAGACCGCCCCTGGTTAATTTGGGGTGCGCAACAAAACTGTATTTTCAGCCCCCCCATGTACTTTAAGCACATTTAGCCATCAGTTTTACGTGTGCTGAAATGTAATCAGAAGAGAATGTACTCACGGGTTGATTCTGCTGGAGAATCTGTGCCGCAAGATGAGCCCGATGCTGGTCAGGACCATCAGCGTGGTGCACATGGTCCCCTGTGGAGGCTCTCCTTCCTGCCGGGTCAGGTCTGCAGCATCGAGAGCTCCGAACAGGAAAATGCGAAAGTTTGCGGCGTAACAATGGGTCTATTCCTGTCTCTCCAATTGGCTTCGACTCACCGATGGTGGAGATTAGCTCCGAGGATTAGCCGGGATCAACGAGGGGTTGGATCTGGCTGGCAGGAGCGGGAGGCAAACACTCGCCTGCTGTGGCGGGTTTTATTTATTTTACCGCCATGTTGTCAGAACAGCACAGGGGAATAAAGAGCGCACTCCCAACAAGGTTATTCCTAATAAAAATTATCTTGAGTGCTCCCTCTCGGCAAATGTGATTGCTAATGCCGATTAATGCCTTTTTAACGCCACCTATATTTATTTGAAGTATGTATCTATACAGTGTGGTGCCGCTCCACAAGGCTTATTAATCACCTCCAATACAGCAAATAAACTACATTTAATTCATATCTTAATTCATCAGGAATATATCACTTAATATATCACTGTAGGACGAGGTTTAACACGTTACACACCAAGTCAGGAGTAGGCATGCTAATAGCTAAGCTAACCGCTTAGCTGCACCGAGAAATCAGTGCTTAGTCAAGTTTGAGAAGTGTAGATGGAAGCACGTTACGGCAGGAAGTAAGCAGATATTCACAGGAAATTGATGAATAGATCAAGAGTTTTAGAGAGGACAATTATAGGCGAACAAGTATTTGTGTGGTGGCATGTCAGTCAGTTCATAACACGTGAGGCGAGGGCGGATACATCCATAATTTGCTGTTCACATGCTATTTAATAGCGTTAGCGATTTTTACATGGCGATATCAACGCCTCTAAATTTTTTAAAGAAAAGTACAAGTGAGATGCGAAATAAGTACAGTACTTACAGTACTTAAACGTTTTAAGGGGCAACAAAAAAACACCATAAACTGAGGTAAATTCCAGACTATAATCTGCTTTTTTCGTACACCTTTGAATTTTGGCTGATAAGAGTGGGGTTAATCTTCGCCAACAGCCATAATGCAAATAGTTTATTAAATACAAAAATACGATCAAATGGTGTTTTTGCTACGGCGCCATCTTTTGGACGAGTTTGCTCCCTGGAGGTGCTGCTGCGTAAATGCCTGGTTAAAGCTCTGAGCCGGAAGTAGAAGTGCCGTTCCGTGTTCTAGTCGTCCATGGCGTTTCTGCTCGTGTGGATTCTTCATTCATCGATCCGAGCAACGTTTGAAAGTTTTACATAACAACGAACAATTCTTACTAAACCGTCCCAAGTGTGTTGTCTGTCGGAGTGTTTTCATGCATATTTGTACGTGCTACCGTGATGTAATGAAGTGGTTAGCATTACTGTTTTGTTTGCTTTACAGACACCGTTTGGAAACAATGCATGTAAATAAACATTTACAGAATATTTCTGTGTAAATAACGCTTTTCAAAATTTATATCTGCGGCTAATATGGACTTTTTTTTTCTTCGATAATGTATTCTGGAAAATACGGGACATTTCATCATTTTTAAATGTTGCAATAGACCAGTGTTTTTCAACCTTTTGAGCCAAGGCACACCACCAGCAGAAAACAAAAAAATTAAACTCAGCACCAGATATTGAGAATAAAAAGTAATTCTCGCAATTGTTTGATATGAATTTAAACCATAACTAACCACGCACCACTAGAGCTCGTCTCAAAGTGTATTGTCATGATCTGTCACATCACGCCCCGACTTACTGAGTTTTTTTGGTGTTTTCCTGTGTATAGTGGTTTATTTCTTGTCTTGTGCTTCTATTTTTTTAATGTTGTTCATGTATGGATGTATTTTGTGGACGCCGTCTGCTGCTCCACATGCTGTAAGTCTTTGCTGTCGTCCAGCATTCCATTTTTGTGTACTTTGCAGCCAGTTCTGTCTTACATTGCCACCCCTAAGCTTCAATGCCTTTTCTTAGCAGCACTTGCCTTTTGTTTATTTTTGGTTTAAGCATCATATACCTTTTTACCTGTAAACCACCGTCGTCCCTGAAATCTACAAAGCAATTAGCTACCCGCTGATAGTATTACATGGTTACTCTACCGAGCTCTAGACCAGTGGTTCTCAAATGGGGGCACGTGTACTCCTCGGGGTACCTGAAGGTATGCCAAGGGGTATGTGAGATTTAAAAAAAATATTCTAAAAATAGCAACGATTCAAAAATCCTTTATAAATATATTTATTGAATAGTACTTCAACAAATTATGAATGTAAGTTCATAAACTGTGAAAAGAAATGCCACAATGCAATATTCAGTGTTGACAGCTAGATTTTTTTGTGGACATGTTCCATAAATATTGATGTTAAAGATTTCTTTTTTGTGAAGAAATGTTTAGAATTAAGTTCATGAATCCAGATGGATCTCTATTGCAATCCCTAAAGAGGGCCCTTTAAGTTGATGATTACTTCTGTGTAGAAATCTTTATTTGTAATTGAATCACTTGATTACTTTTATGTCTTTTTTTTTCTAAATAGTTAAAAAAAGATCACAACAAATGAGCAATATTTTGCAGTGTTATACAATTTGATAAATCAGAAACTGAGGACAGTGCTGTATTTTACTTCTTTATCTCTTTTTTTTCCAACCAAAAATGCTTTGCTCTGATTAGGCGGTACTTTAATTTAAAAAAATGTTAACAGGGGGTACATTACTGAAAAAAAAGTTGAGAACCACTGCTCTGGACAGTACAGACACTCAATGGCACATTTGCGGATTATAATGTACGGGAAATTGGTATGTTCATGTATCGATTCCTAATTGGTACCCATCCCTACGGACGATCGGTATATGTATTGGCAGCATAAACCACTTATTAAACATTGAAATAAGACAGTCTTCTCTTTTTTGCGTTTATTTGAAAATGCTGGTAAATATCGATAGAAAGGTGAGTCATCATGAGAAAATCTACAATGGATATTAGAAATTTAAAAATGTCTTGCTAGCCGCAGTAATATCGCATGGCGAACACAAGTGGTGACATACTTGAGCGAAACATCACGCCACGTTCAAGAAAATTGGATATTTACACGACAATGTCAGGATATTCACTCTACACGTTTGTGGCGCGAGGCACACTCCACGATTCAAATGTGTCCTTTGTGCAAATTTTGTCACTTTTACTCTCGGAATGTTTTTTTTTTTTGCGGTAACCGCAATTTCCAGTTTTGTCACTTCTAGTCTGATCCAGGTGCATAAAAGCAGCTGGCTTTGGGAGAGATAACATGTTCTTCCGTAGCCTGAAAATAACGATATAGTTTCGAAGATATGTCATGTTCTATATAGTCATGTATGGTCTATAGTCATTCTGCTACCAGGTCACACAGTCCGAGGTCTCAGGGTGCCGTACCGTAACCCAATGAAACCTTCACCCTGTCGAAGCCCAGCCCACTTCCTCGTAGACGGACGTGACTCCGGCGTAGACCGTGGCAAAGAAGTTAGTCCACGCCGCGGCCGCCTCCGCAGTTATGACGTTGGGAAAGACCTCGCCTAAAACCTCCAGGATAACGCCGCTGAGGATCTGGAAGACACACATTCAAGACACTATTAATGTTAGCATTAATTAATTTTCCCCATAAAATAGTTTCTGTGGAATATTTGATTAGACAAAATTGGAGCTTTGAATAGGTCAATCATGCATAACATTGATTTTGATTTGTTATTTTGTGACCAATGACAGTTTGAGAAACAAAGCCTACATGGCATCTTTGTGTTATTAGAGTCAACATTGCCTTCTTGTTTGGTGTGTTGGCGTTTGGAATGACTGGCAGTCTGGCGCTGGCTGGTCTCCATGGTCTTGTCTCTGTGTGGTTGTCAGTCGCAGTTTTTTGGTCATTTTGATTTGATGGTGGTTTTAAAGTTAAAGTTAAACTACCAATGATTGTCACACACATACTAAATGTGGCAAAATTATTCTCTGCATTTGACCCATCACCCTTGATCACCCCCTGGGAGCTGAGGGGAGCAGTGGGCAGCAGCGGTGCCGCGCCCGGTAATCATTTATGGTGATTTAACCCCCAATACCAACCTTTAAAGCTGAGTGCCAAGCAGGGAAGTAATGGGTCCCATTTTTATAGTCTTTGGTATGACTCGGCCGGGATTTGAACTCACGACCTACCGATCTCAGGGCGGACACACTAACCACTAGGCCACTGAATTTTATCGCCTCGGCTTTTGATGCGGGGACCCTTAGCTGCTGGGTCAGGTGCGAGAGGGTGGCAGCTGTTGTGGTTTGTAAATACAAACCCAAAAAACCAGTGGAGGGGGCACATGGTGTAAATGGAAAATAAAAACGGAATACAATTTGCTAATACTTTTCAACTTCTATTCATTCAATTGAATAGACTGCAAAGACAAGATACTTGATGTCCGAACAGGAAAACATTTTTTTGCAAATACTAGCTCATTTGGAATTTGATGCCTGCAACAGGTTTCAAAAAAGCTGGCACAAGAGGCAAAAATGACTGAGACAGTTGAGGAATGCTCATCAAACAATTATTTGGAACATCCCTCGGGTAACAAGCTCATTGGGAACCGGTGGGTGCCATGATTGGGTATAAAAGCAGCTTCCATGAAATGCTCAGTCGTTTAAACAATGATGGGGTGAGGGTCACCACTTTGAACAAATGTGTGAGCAAATTGTCCAACAGTTTAACAACATTTCTCAACCACCTATTGCAAAGAATTTAGGGATTTCACCATCTATGGTCCGCAATACCATCAAAAGGTTCAGAGAATCTGGAGAAATCACTGCATGTAAGCGATATTATGGACCTTCAATCCCTCAGGCAGTATTGCATCAAAAAGCGACATCAGTGTGTAAATGATATCACCACATAGGCCCAGGAACACTTCAGAAAACCACTGTCAGTAACTAATCTGTCACTACATTTGTAAGTGCAAGTTAAAACTCAATGCAAAGTGAAAGCCATTTATCGACAACCGTCGGCTTCGCTGGGCCCGAGCTCATCTAATATGGACTGATGCAAAGTGGAAAAGTGTTCTGTGGTCTGACGAGTCCACATTTCAAATTGTTTTTGGAAACTGGACCTTGTGTTCTCAGGAACAGAACCATCCGGATTGTTACAGGCACAAAGTTAAAAAGCCAGCATCTGTGATGGTATGGGGGTGTATTAGTGCCCAAGGCATGGGCAACTTACACCACCATTAATGCTGAAAGGTACATACAGGTTTTGGAGCAAAATATGTCGCCATCCAAGCAACGCCATCATGGACGCCCCTGCTTATTTCAGCAAGACAATGCCAAGCAACGTTTTACAACAGCATGGGTTTATAGTAAAAGAGTGCGAGTACTGGACTGGCCTGCCTGTAGTTCAGACCTGTCGTCCACTGAAAATGTGTGGTGCATTATGAACCTTAAAATACCACAACGGAGACCCCGGACTGTTGAATAACTTGAGCTGTACATCAAGCAAGAATGGGAAAGAATTCCACCTGAAACCATGTAACAGTGCAAAAAAGTTGGCACAGGGGCATTTTTTACCAATGTGTTGCTGCCATTAAATTCTAAGTTAATGGATTATTTGCACACAAAAAATATAGTTTCTCAGTTGGAGCATGAAATATCTTGTCTTTGCAGTCTATTCAATTGAATACAAGTTGAAAAGGATTTGCAAATTATTGTATTCTGTTTTTATTTACCATTAATACAACATGCCAACGTCACTGGTTTTGGGTTTTGTACATCTATATGATTTGTCCAAGTGGCTGTACAGGACAAAAAAAATGTGTCAACATTGCAACTTTTTTCTATTACCTTTTGTATGTTTGCTTCTTTATCCTAATGTTTTATTTTTTATTTTTTATAAATAGTATTTTTGAATAGATACAGAATCTTATATAAATGAGACATTACTGCGGTACAATATCGATACAATATAATTTGAACGCGTGGAAAAAATTTAAAGAGCTGCTTAGAATGCAGTATAGATTTTTACTGTGCTCTGAAAATAGCTCTGCACAAAAGCCTTTATTGTGTAAATATTTGGCAAGGGACACAAGCCAATAAACTTCAGTGGTGTGAATATTTAGTGTGAGCGGCATTGTTATCTAACACTGCCCTAATCCTCTTGGGAATGAACATGACCACAGCGGCAAAGGTTGTTGTTACTGGAATCCTCTTCCACTCCTCCACAACGGCATCCTAGACATCTTGTGCCCTGGAGAACTACTTGGCCTTTCCACCATTGAGTCATTTTAGATTTAAACCAAGAAGCGCCTACTTCACTTTTGTGTGGTGACCATGTAACGACTTAGACAAAGGCCCAGCAAGACCATAGCTGGACCGGACATGGAGCACAGACTTATGCTGAGAAATTGCCACGGTCTAAAGGGCAGTATACGGAAGGATTTTCCCCAAACTAAACTTAGTCACGGTTCCACAGTTCCTACACTTTATGGCAACGGTTCATGCAATGAATTAGTCCAATAACAGACTGACAAATGCAATGATACATTAGCTTAACTGGACTACATGTAGAGGAGACAAACAGGCAAAAGTTTACGTACACTTGAAAAGAACATAACATAGCTGTCTTGAGTTTCCAATCGTTTCTAAAACTTATTTGTCCGTGAAAGAGTGATTGGAGCACATACTTGTTTGTCATGAAACACATTCATGAAGTTTGGTTCTTTTATGAATTTATTATGAGTCTACTGAAAATGTGAGCAAATCTGCTGGGTCAAAAGTATACATACAGTAATGTTAATATTTGGTTACATGTCCCTTGGCAGGTTTCACTGCAATAAGGCGCTTTTAGTAGCCATCCTCAAGCTTCAAGTTGAATTTTTGACCTCTCTTGACAAAATTAGTTCAGTTCAGCTAAATTGGTTGGTTTTCTGACATTGACTTGTTTCTTCAGCATTGTCCACATGTTTATGTCAGGACTTGGGGAAGCTATTCTAAAACCTAAAAGTTAGCCTGATTTAACCATTCCTTTACCACTCGACATGTGTTTGGGGTCATTGTCCTGTTTGAACACCCAACTGCGCCAAGACCCAACCTCCTGGCTGATGATTTTAGGTTGTCCTGAAGAATTGAGGTAATCCTCCTTTTTCATTGTCCCATTTACTCTCTGTAAAGCAGTGGTCCCCAAGGCCGTGGCCCGATTGGTACCGGGCCGCAGAAAAATTATTTATTAATTTTATTTAAAAAAAAAAAAAAGTGTATTATTTTTTTTTTTTAATTAAATCAACATAAAAACACAATATACTCTTACAATTAGTGCACCAATCACAAAAACCTCAATTTTTCATGACAAAAACGTCCCTTTTTCATGACAAAGAAAAAAAAAAAAAAAAAAAAAGGATCCCCCGCCCCCCACCCCGGCCGCAGGACAAATTATTAAGCGTTGACCGGTCCGCGGATAAAAAATGTTTGGGGACCACTGCTGTAAAGCACCAGTTCCATTGGCAGCAAAACAGAACCAGAGCATAATACTACCACCAACATGCTTGACAGTAGGGATGGTGTTCCTGGGATTAAAGGCCTCACCGTTTTTCCTCCAAACATATTGCTGGGTATTGAGGCCAAACAGCTCAATTTTTGTTCCATCCCACCACATAACTTTCCTCCAGAAGGTCTCATCTTTGTCTATGTTGCTGAAGAAACGAGTCCATGTCAGAAAACCAACAAATTAATCTGAAATGCACCAATTTTGTCAAGGAGTGGTCAAAAATTCAACCAAAAGCTCATGGATGGCTACCAAAAGCACCTTATTGCAGTGAAACTTGCCAAGGGACATGTAACTGAATATTAACATTGCTGTATGTTTACTTTTGACAGAGCAGATTTGGTCACATTTTCAGTAATAAATTCATAAAAGAACCAAACTTCACGAATGTTTTTTTGTGACCAACAAGTATGTGTTCCAATCACTATCAAAAAATAAGAGTTGGAGAAATCAGAAACTCACGACAGCCATGACATTATGTTCTTTACAAGTGTATGTAAACTTTTGACCACGACTGTATAATTCAATATTCTGGCAGACTCTGACTAGGATGCTAAAATCTTACCTTGTTGTAAAGGAGTGTAAAGTGCTAACTTATGATAGTTATCGGTACAGATGTCTACTGCTAAATCTACAACACGGTTGATGGGGTGCAAACGCATTAGCAACCACCTGAAGGGGGCGGAGCTAATTTGCTTGTAAACAAGACCTGCCTTTCAAGGGGGACCTGTTTGCAGAGACACTTGGAAAGTGGCTTGAAATGGTCGTAGAAAATGATTTGACCAAACACTACCATGACAGTGGGTCTGGGTAAGCTTGTGCCTCACCAGTCACTTAAAGCACGAGTGAAGAATGCCTGAAGGCCTGCTAAGTCCGAAAGAGAAAGAGATGATACGGTATTATCTGCTCACAGATGCTACCTGGTTGTTGTTTGTGCACACTGTGGCTTGTCCTGCGTATTCTTAATGCTTCACACGCATGCAGGGTTCTCACAGGAATGAGGCATGAATACAACCTTACCTACTTTACATGTTATGTTAAAATCAGTCTTTCTGAAGGTAAATGCGTGTTGGTGTCTAATTACCACCTATGACTTTATGGTAAAAATCCCAATCTCAAATTTAATGTTCCATAAATTCTGGATTATGAGCTTTTAATTCTTTCTAATGCTTTGAAGAGTTTGGCTTATAAAACTTATACATTTATGGATTTTTCTTGCGATGAGATGGCGACTTGTCCAGGGTGTACCCCGCCTTCCACCCGATTGTAGCTGAGGTAGGCGCCAGCGCCCCCCGCGACCACAAAAGGGAATAAGCGGTAGAAAATGGATGGATGGATGGATTTTTCTCACTGACGGCTATACTGCAAATAGTTTTTAAACAAACAGATACTGAATAGGTGTGTTATTGATTGTCCTATGACCCCATCTTTTGGAAGTGTTCAACCACTGCAATGCTGCCTTGCCCTTCTGTTTAGACTGAGCTTTCAACCGGAAGTACAAGTGCTGTTCTGTCTTGTAGCCGTCCATAGCGGTTCTAATCTTATGGATTCTTCGTTCACTCTAAGCAACGTTTGTAAGTTTTACACTACAACTAAAACAATTCTTACTTACTAAAGCGTCCCACGTGTGATGTCTGTGCGAGTGTTTCCATGCATATGTGTACGTGCTATTGTAATGTGATGAAGCTAGCGTTGTTAGTATTAGCTAATGTGCTAACAAGTTTCTTTGTTAGTATTATTAACTTGCAATGGCATTATTTTGTATGGTTTAGTTTGACAAATTCCTCAGTAAATTCACCAAAACATCACCATGGACTTATTGAGTCTGTATAGCTGATTAGAGACCTCGCTTCCGCAGCTAGTGGGTCCATGACCATGACTTCTGTTTTGCTTTATCAGCCGTTTTACTGCCGTGTTACAGACACCATTTGGAAACAATTAATGTAAATAAATATTTACACGATATGTCCGTGAAAATTACTCATTTCAGAACATTTTAAAACTTTTGACGTACATTGCCTTAGTTAAGTCAGCAGATATCTGCATATGGTAGAGGTTTACCAAAAGAGCATCGCGCGGGGCTGCCGCTTCAAAACAGTTGAAGTCAATACAATTTTGATTTGTCTCCATCTTCCTGTTGTGGGTCACACTGGCTCATACATGCATCCTTCACTGCTGGCATTTCTAATACAATAGTTATATAACTTATCTGTCGGTAGACTCAATATTCAAGCATAAAAATATTCCAACAGGGCGAAGATGCAGTCAAAAGGGAGATTTGTCTGAAAGAGGGCTACGGCCAGTGAATAAAACCCCCCATAAAACAACGCATTCTGAAGAAACAGTCGGAAAGCAGTTTAAAGATGGTCTCAAACAAAATCTATGCAAAATGTTGACCAAAGAACCACCATTACATGTTATGTAGATCCCAACAAGTCCTGTGGCTTATAGTCTGTTGCTGCTAATATATGGAAAACTATTGTTTGCTCCCGAAATTTAGTTAGTGCAGCTTATATACCGGTGCGCTCTATATTCCGGAAAAAACACACGTTACCTTAAAATATGCCGGGTCCACCTTATGTCGAAGAGCATGGGCTTTGCCAACCATCTTCAGCACAGAGGCCGTCTTGTCGGGGTCGTCCAGGTTCTCCACCAGCGTGTTGATGGCATTCATGACTCTGCGTGCGTGCTTCCTAAGCTGGGCGCTCCGCTCCAGCTCCTCCGGCTCCTTGATGTCTTTGAACTGGCTGAAGTATTGCTTGGATGAGGGGAAGTTCACAAACAGTCTGCCAAGGGGGAGAGAGGAATAAGACATGGGAGTTAAGCTTTGGCTCCTGCACCAGTAACATCCAAGAAAAAACAAAAAAGGGCTGTCAAAAGTTAAAACCCTTCACTTAAACGCTGCAGTCCACAGCCACTAGAAAGTTCACAACAACTACAACCAACAAACCTTCCATAAAAATTTCCAAATGGGTGTCACTCACTTTCAACAACTAAAGCTCGATATAGCAGCATAAGCTAGTTAGTGTTAAAATAGTTTAAAATAGCCCTTATAAGAATATCGCCAATACTTGGTTAATAATCAGAAATTAATAATCCCCAAGGGGAAATTAACATGTTCAGCACAATCCCATTTAAAAGCAGACAAACAGTACAGGGAGACAGAACATGATCGCTGACGGGTCTGGCAATTTCCGGTGCCTATTACAAAACAAATGATAAACAGGTATACAAAAAAATTTAAAAAAAATAAAAAATCAGTCAAAGCCTGGGGCCCCTAGAGAGGAGATCCAGACTGAGGAAAAGGGGAAAAAAATCCTCATAGCCATAGCACACAAACATGTGAAAGAGGTAAACATCAAAAGAACATTAAAATATATAATATTCATGTTTTTTAAGAGGACTCTATAGGCGTAATACTATACTCCCTTAGTTGCATTGTTAACCAATCAAATCCACTTTATTTATATAGCACATTTAAACAACAAAATGTTTCCAAAGTGCTGCACAACAACATTAAAAACAACATTCAAATACTATCCTGAGCTCCACCAATGACTGAATAAAAACAAAAAATAAATACATATAAAACCAATATATAAACAATATAAAAAATATGATTAAAAACGATTTTAAAAGGGTGAAACCAATTAAAACAGTAAATATAAAACAACATTTTAAAAATACAGAGGACAACTCACGGAGTGTTGAAAGCCAGAGAATAAAAATGGGTCTTCAGTCGAGACTTAAAACACTTCACTGTGGAAGCAGTTCGAATATGGAGGGGCAGAGTGTTCCAGAGTTTAGGGCCGACCACGGAGAAGGCCCTGTCTCCCCTGGTTTTTTAGTCTGGTCTTGGGCACCTCAAGCTGGAACTGGCTCTCGGACCTCAGAGCACGCGCAGGATTGCACGTTTGGATGAAGTCCGAGATATGAGGTGCCAGACCATGTAAAGCTTTAAAAACAGAGCAAGGTTTTAAAATCAATTCTAAAATGAACAGGGAGCCAGTGCAAACTCTCAAGGATTGGGGATATATGCTGGCGTTTCCTGGCCCCTGTTACAAGTCGTGCTGCCGCGTTCTGAACTAACTGCAACCGCGAGAGAGCTTTTTGGCTAATGCCAGCATAAAGTGCATTGCAGTAGTCCAGGCGACTTGAAATAAAAGCATGCATGAATTGTTCTTAAAGGTTAACATTAAAAAACAGTTTTACCTTTGCCAAAAGACCGAGATGATAAAAACACTATTTTAAAAATGCCATTGACTTATTTGTCAATGACTTATCTATAGTGACGCCAAGGCTGGTGACCTTGGGACGCACATAATTTTGCAATGGTCCCAAGTCAATGAGGGCCAAACCAAAAACAAAAATTTCCGTTTTTCCCTCATTCATTATTAAAACATTCTGGGCTAACCAAGCCTTGACGTCACAGACAGTTGAGAAGGGGTGTCAGGGGGCCGTGGCCTTTTGAAACCACCTCGCACTTGCCATATTTTACGGTTCAGAATGCTAAAAAAGAATGTGTTCATATCTTTTATGGGGTTTGTGAATGATACGCAAAATTCCCCAAAAAGTACAATTCCCCTTAAAATGTGCTGACCGCTTCATTGGGCAGGAATGGTCTTTCTGCAATATTTACACTTGAAATAAAATCACCCTGACATCCAATACAGCATATGATTGTGGCTTGAAGGAATGTAGTTTCACAGCAGGTTTCAGCTGTGGAATGTGAGTATTGACACGATGAAAGTAGTGTAGGCCTCCAACTGTGTGAACCTAATGGTATCAGGATAAGGTTGTTATTGTTTGGATGAGTGTTGGTGTAAAGTACATCCTTAGATTGCAGTCATTCAAGTGTCGTTTCAACCGTAATCGAATATTCTTCTGCACTGTTGAGGCAGGGAAATAGGCATGTCTCGCCATTTCACGGCTAATGTCAGAGGACTTGTTCACATTGCAGGTCAATTCTGATTCCCCCCATCAGCTTTTTTTCATATCAATATGAACAGTCCAATTGTGAATTTTTACAATCCAACCCAGGCTTCTTTCGTATGGGGATATGAATCAGATATGTTTGCGATGAGACTACAGTCTAAACAATCGGGTTGCGTTCATCCAACATACACGCCACCAAATAGTAAAACCCGTCACAACACTGTCAGAATAGACAGTTGCAAATGAGCAGAAAACAGGTCAATCGAGTTGCGTTCTTCCAACCTATACTATACGTCAGTGGTCAGCAACCTTTTTAAGCCTGGTCTCAGACAAAATACAGCACAAGATATACCCCTGACAGACACTCACGTGCTCAATACCACAGTAGAGTGGAATATTCGGAAACATACGGAAAAATCCCATGAAGAGCAGGGAAACCCGCGAAACAGGCTTGTAGGGATGAAATGGCCTGTGTTTTTTCCTGACCTAACTTATATACAGTGGGGCAAAAAAGTATTTAGTCAGCCACCGATTGTGCAAGTTCTCCCACTTAAAAAGATGACAGGTCTGTAATTTTCATCATCGGTACACTTCAACTGTAAGAGACAGAATGTGAAAAAAAAAATCTAGAATTTTAAAGCATTTATTTGTATATTATGTTGGAAAATAAGTATTTGGTCAACCATTCAAAGCTCTCACTGATGGAAGGAGGTTTTGGCTCAAAATCTCATGATACATGGCCCCATTCATTCTTTTCTTAACACGGATCAATCATCCTGTCGCCTTAGCAAAAAAACAGCCCCAAAGCATGATGTTTCCACCCCCATGCTTCACAGTAGGTATGGTGTTCTTGGGATGCAAGTATTCTTCTTCCTCCAAACACGACGAGTTGAGTTTATATCAAAAAGTTCTACTTTGGTTTCATCTGGCCACTTGACAGTCTCCCAATCCTCTGCTGTATCATCCATGTATCCATTTTGGTATAAACTCAACTCGTCGTGTTTGGAGGAAGAAGAATACTGAGTTGCATCCCAAGAACACCATACCCACTGTGAAGCATGGGGGTGAAAACATCATGCTTTGGGGCTGTTTTTCTGCTAAGGGGACAGGACGATTGATCCGTGTTAAGGAAAGAATGAATGGGGCCATGTATCGTGAGATTTTGAGCCAAAACTTCCTTCCATCAGTAAGAGCTTTGAAGGGTTGACCAAATACTTATTTTCCACCATAATTTACAAATAAATTCTTAAAAATTCCTACAATGTGAATTCCTGGATTTTTTTTCACATTCTGTCTCTCACAGTTGAAGTGTACCTATGATGAAAATTACAGACCTCTGTCATCATTTTAAGTGGGAGAACTTGCACAATCGGTGCCTGACTAAATACTTTTTTGCCCCACTGTAGATGACATTTTGTTTTTATTCACTCATTGTGCTTATTGCCGTTTTACCAATTCCCTGTTATTTTATTTCGCAACTAAACAAGGGAGTTACAGATGGCACTATGGGCAACCCTGCTGGAGAAGCTAACTATTCATGGCCACTATAGTCCTAGTACCGTAGTATGTGTTCATTTGGTCACATGGGCTGCGATGAGGTGGCGACTTGTCCAGGGTGTACCCGCCTTCCGCCCGATTGTAGCTTAAAGGCTACAGCGCCCACTGTGACCCCGAAGGGAATAAGCGGTAGAAAATAGATAGATAGATGGTCACATGGGACGCGAGTCAGCTTATATCAGCGTAGTAAAATCAGCTGTTCACCTGGCGGGTTTTTCCTTTGGATAAAACGGGGAAGTCCTTCTTGAGCTGTCACCCTGTTTCATCATATATTACTGCCTTTGCCCATAAACACAAAATCCATACTTTGGCGCAATGTTCACAGACTCTAGTATTTGTTAGCTTCCTGTTACAGTCGAGCGATGACGATTATGACGGTGGGCTCCTTGGCGGACGGAAGGGCCTAGGCAAGTCCCAATGGGCCGCTCGCCTTTACGGGAACTTTACGGTTAGTGGAAGACGTGGCAGATCTTCCAGCCGAGTACCGCATCGCTGGAGAGAGGAAGCCGGTTGATTGCTGCCCAGAAAGTGTGGCTGAATTTCCAATGATGCTTTCCCAAAATGCAAGCCCTCACACGCTAGGAAATGTCTGATGCCTTTCAACGGTGAACCTTAATGCACTGTTGCCACCCTATGATTTATGAGCAAGTCATGCAATGTGCATTTGTGAGACGAGCAGGTGAAGTGCTCGCGGGGGGTGACCAGTCGAGAGCAGCGAGATGAGACCCTGAAAAGAGAGAGAGGCAAGGCGTGCGGGTGTAATCAGGGGTTAAAGGGGAACATTATCACCAGACCTATGTAAGCGTCAATATATACCTTGATGTTGCAGAAAAAAGACCATACAGTATGTTTTTTTAACCGATTTCCAAACTCTAAAGGGTGAATTTGGCGATTTAAATGCCTTTCAATTGTTCGCTGTCGGAGCAATGACCTTTCACCCGTGACGTTACAACGGGGAGCAATCCGCCATTTTCTCAAACACATTACACACACCAAGTCAAATCAGCTCTGTTATTTTCCGTTTTTTCGACTTTTTTTCCGTACCTTGGAGACATCATGCCTCGTCGGTGTGTTGTCGGAGGGTGTAACAACACGATCAGGGACGGAATCAAGTTGACTTACGTGGAGTGTGAATCGATTAGCACAGCATGCTATTTAGGCTAGCTGTATGTACATATTGCATCGTTATGCCTCATTTGTAGCTATATTTGCATCCAGCCTTTCCCTCCACCCACATTAATGCCAAACAAACACATACCAATCGACGGATTCAAGTTGCACCAGTGTTGGTCACCCTCCAGATGTGGGTGTCATAAATGTTATTAATACATATTTTCTAGTATTTTCGCGATTGAGCTGTAAGGTCCCAAAGATCGACTTGTCGATTGCGATCAGCGGGTTGGTGACCCCTGCTGTAAGTCATCAAATAGAGATACAAGTCATAATACTATGTCAAAAGAGAATGTTACAAAATAGTTGGCAAATGGGTAGAAAACAGGTGAACAATTGTGTTGCGTTTATCTGACAAACTGTACGTCATCAAATAGCAATCTGCAACATATTTCAACGGCAAAATAGACTGTTGCAAAATAGTTAAATTAGCAAAGAACTAGGCGAACGATTGGGTTTCATTTATCAGACATATACCTTATCAAATAACGACACAATTCTACGCCAAAATAGTTGAAAAATAGTTGACAACGGAGCAAAAAAAACAAGTGAACGATCATGTTGCGTTTTTCCGAAATATACTGTATGTACGTAAAATAACGACGTGTCATAATACCAAGCCGAAATAGATTGTTGCAAAATAGTTGACAAATTAGTAGAAAAACAGACAAATGATCGGGTTGCGTTTATCTGACATACGTTATCAAATAGTGATGCATATCTTAATTCAATGGCAAAATAGGCTGTTGCGAAATAGTTAACAAATTAGCAAAAAAACTGTAAAACGATTGGGTTGCGTTTAAACGACATGTTATCAAATGATTCAACGCCAAAATAGATGGTTACAAAATATGAAAAAATGTACAAAAAAAAGTTGACCGATCGTGTTGCATTTATGCGACACATACTGCATGTGTACATCATCAAATAGGGATATGAGTCAATACAACGCCAAAAGAGACTGTTGCAAGATAGTTACCATATCAGCAAAGAAACAGGTGAACAACTGGTTTGTGTCCATCCGTCATATACTCTACGTAGTCAAAAAGCGATACACATCGTAATACTAAGCCAAAATAGCGGATGGCAAAATAGTTGACGAGTGATCAAGTTGCGTTTATTCGACATATACGATATCAAATACAGATACATATCATAATTCTACGCCAAAATAGAAGGTTGCAAAATGCAGGCAAACGATTGTGTTGAGTTTATCCGACATATGTTATCAA
Source organism: Nerophis ophidion (assembly GCF_033978795.1). NCBI lineage: Eukaryota > Metazoa > Chordata > Actinopteri > Syngnathiformes > Syngnathidae > Nerophis > Nerophis ophidion. Next base: position 26,089,892 of record NC_084617.1, read on the forward strand.
TTAATGATACATATATTACAACGCCAAAATAGTTGACAAGAGTAGAAAACCGGTGTTGCGTTTATCTGACATAAATATCACTGGCGATATGAGTCATAATTGTACGCCAAAATAGATGGTTGCAAAACACTTAACAAATTAGCAAAGAAACAGGCAAACAATTGGGTTGTGTTCATCCGATATACTGTAAGTCATCAAACAATGATACGCATCATAATACTGAGCCAAAATAGACCGTTGCAAAACTGTTAACAAATTAGCAAAAATGACAGGCGAACGACTGAGTTGCGTTTATCCGACAAACGTTAACTAACGATACATAGACAATTGCAAAATAGTTGACAATTTAGAAAAAAAACATGGCGAAGGATCAGGATTCGTTTATCTGATAAAACATCAAATATTGTTACGCAACATAACACTATGCCAAAATAGACGGTTAAAAAACAGTTGACATACGAGCAGAAACGATCAGGTCGCATTCATCCGTCCAGAAATCATTAAAAAGTGATACGAGTCATAATTCTACGTGAAAATAGACTGTGGCAAAATAGTTGACAAATGAGCAAAAAAAAAACAGGCGATTAATCGGATTGTGTTCATCCGACATTTGTTTTTATGTACGATACATATAATTGAATGTCAGACCATAGCAAAATATTTGCCAATTGAGCAGAAAACAGATGAACAATCGGGTTGCGTTGATCCGACCAGAAGTCATCAAAAAAGCGATACACGTCATAATTTTACATCAAAATAGACTGTGGCAAAATAGTTGATTAAATGAGAAAAAAACACGCGAACGATCTTGTTGAGTTTATCCGACCAGAGATTCAAAAAGTGATAGACGTCATAATTCTGGGCCAAAATAGACTGTTGCAAAATAGTTGACAAATGAGCAGAAAACAGGCGAACGATCGGGTTGCGTTCATACGACATACTGTACGTCAAATACGGGTCATAATACTAAGCCAAAATAGACAGTGGCAAAATAGTTGACGAAAAAGAAAAAACAAAACAAAAAAAAAAACAGGCAAACGATCGTGTTGCGTTTATCCGACATACTGTATGTGCAAGTCATCAAATAACGATATACGTCATAATTCAACGGCAAACTAGACGGATGCATAATAGTTAAACTATCAAAGAAACAGGCGAACGGTTAGGTAGCGTTTATCCAACATACACGTTATCAAATACATATTATACGGCACAAAATAGACGAATGCAAAATAGTTGATAAATGAGCACAAAACAGGCGAACGAATGGGTTGCCTTCATCCGACATACTTCAAATAATACGAGTCATAATACTAAGCCAAAATAGATGGTGGCAAAATAGTTCATAAATGAGCAAATAAAACAGGTGAACATTGAGGGAGCGTTTATCCGACATTTAGGTTATCAAATATTATATATATATATATATATATATATATATATATATATATATATATATATACTGTATATATATATATATATATATATATACACACACACACACACACACACACACACACATATCACAACTCTACGCCAAAATAGAATGTTGCAAAATAGTTGACAAGTTAGAAAAGGGACAAATGATCCGTTTGCGTTTATCCGACAACTGTTATCAAATAGCGATACATATAGAATTAAATGCCAAAATAGACTGTTCATAAAGAGTTGAATTAGCAAAAAACAAACGATCGGGTAGCATTCATCTGACCAGAAATCATTAAAAAAAGCAATATGCATCAACATTCTACATCAAAATAGACTAGTAGTTGAAAAGATCAAAAAAACAGGCAAACGATTTGATCGTGTTCTTCCGACAGTTAAGTTATCAAATAGTGTTACATATCAGAATTGAACGTCATAAATCAACAGTTGCAGAATAGTTGACAAATGAGCAAAAAAAACTGTGAAGGATCGTATTGCGTTCATCCGACCAGAAGTAATCAAAAAAACGATAAGCATCAATATTCTACTCAAAATAGTTCACAAATGAGATAAAAAAAAAAGCAAAAAAATGGCGAACGATCATGTTCCGTTTATCCGACATACATTATCAAATATCAATACATATTCCGATTGAACGTCATAAATTGAAGGTTGCAGAATTGTTGACAAGTGAGCAAAAAACAGGTGAATAATTGTGTTGAGTTTATCCGACTAGAAGTCATCAAAAAACGATATGAGTCATAAGTCTACGCAAAAATACTATTGCAAAAAAAAAATTAAAAAAATTGTTGAAACAGGTGTACATTTCCTTCTTAATCTTTTACGTGCAACATATCCATTCCGAAATTGTTGACTATGATTCCACACAATCCTTGAACTTGCCACCAATGCGCCATGACTGAGACCTACCCGAATCGGAGCCATGTTTACTTCATAACATCACGTTTGCACGCATTTCCATTCAAAATTTTGTTTTTGTAATGTCAAAGACTACGTTGAAAGATCGGATTTGGCAAGAAATCCAAACTGGGCATCCTACCCTGCTCTCTGAGAGACTGTTTCCTCTTAAATCCCCGACCTTTCGTCGCACATCCCTTCTCACGCGAGGAACAAATGTTTTCTTGTCTCTGTCGCACGTTACACCAACAAAGTCAAAGTCGGGTCAACTGAGGTGGCCTTGAAACATCAACACCTCCGCGGGTCAAAGCACCTGGCAGTCCAAACTCGTTATCGCATTCCATTTTCTATCTACTAATGGAGGGAGTTTCATCTGTGGATTGAAATTCTTGGTTAGGGTGAAGAACGGATGTGCAGCTCCAGTTCGACAAAACTAATGAGGGACCGTGACGTTTAATCTTTGGCGCTTGCAATTGCACCACCTGTGGTTGCATATAAATAGCCTCATTAGTATTTGATATGGCCATGGGCGTCTTAATCCTCCCTTATCTGTTCTTCAAGATGAACCCCAGAGCTGAACCCAGAGAGGCTTTTTAATTTCACAGGCAGTGACAAAGTTGGCTCCTTCAGATAACATCTGCAACCAAGAGGCTTAAACGTTTACTACAGAGCAGAGGTCGGGAACCTTTTTGGATGAGACAGCCATGAAGCCCGAATGTTTGAAAATGTATTTCCATTAAATTTTGAACACTGAAACCAACTACATTTTATAGAGTTTTCTTTGAGGAAATGTTATTGCATTTTAGACAGACTGCAGAACACGTTCTCTCCACAATTACGAGGCGTTGACCCTTTTTTCCCCAAAAGGGTTTTTATCCACAAACTATGGAGCGCAATTTACCGTATTTTTCGGAGTATCAACCCGCTCCGGAGTATAAGTCGCACCTGCCGAAAATGCATAATAAAGAAGGGAAAAAACATATATAAGTCGCACTGGAGTATAAGTCGCATATTTTGGGGAAATTTATTTGATAAAACCCAACACCAAGAATAGACATTTGAGAGGCAATTTAAAACAAATAAAGAATAGTGAACAACAGGCTGAATAAGTGTACGTTATATGACGCATAAATAACCAACTGAAAAGGTGCCCGGTATGTTAATGTAACATATTATGATAAGAGTCATTCAAATAACTATAACATATAGAACATGCTATATGTTTACCAAACAATCTGTCACTCCTAATTGCTAAATCCCATGAAATCTTATACGTCTAGTCTCTCTTACGTGAATGAGCTAAATAATATTCTATATTTTACAGTAATGTGTTAATAATTTCACACATAAGTCGCTCCTGAGTGTAAGTCACACCCCCGGCCAAACTATGAAAAAAACTGCGACTTATAGTCCAAAAAATACAGTAATAGAAAAGGCAAGACATTTAGTTCATGTAGCTGGGGTAGGCTCAAGCCTTGCCTCCGGCCTCCCTGGCAGGAACTCAACCGGTAGAGACCGATGGGTGGCCTAAAATAAAGTAAAAACAAGAGTATAAAAGACGTCATACTGTTCCATTACCTTTGTTCGTACTACCGTCTAGTGATGGGTCCGGCAACACCGATGCATCGGCGCATGAGTCGAGCTCATAGAGCAAAACCCTGTGTCGGTGCGCGTACCACTTTTCGAAAGTCACGTGACCGATCATCAGCTGACCGATACGCGAACTGTTTCCAACTGACGCCTGCGTGCCAAACTGTGTTTATAAGAAAGCACATCTGTCAACGAAATGCTGCTGCCAACAGAATCGCCGCACTTCTGTCGTTGGTCATTTGTAAATTATCGTCGTCGGAGATCATTTCCGCCGTGTAGGAATATTTTGATCATCCATCCATTAACTAACCCCTTATTCCCCTTCGGAGTCGCGTGGGGCGCTGGTACCCATCTCAACTACAATCGGGCGGAAGGCGGTCTACACCCTGGACAAGTCGGGGAAAAAAAAGGAATGTTTTCATTTCCTTGTCGTTTCATCCTGTTCTCTCAAAGTTTCCACTTGATCTGTTACACAGTACGTGTATTTGTATTGAACCGTTTAGGTACGGGGGTTTCGGTTCGGTACGGGGAGTTTCTAAGCTAAAGTCTTAAAAAGCTGCTTTGCTTCTTCTGCCTCGGCCTCAGCACGCAGCATTGTCCCACCCACACAACCATCGGATTGGTTACATTAAAAAACGGTAACAGCCAATCAACAGTGCGTATTCAGAGCGCATGTAAAAAAAATAAAAAATTCCCAATCCACAAGCATCCTCATTCATAGCACATTCTCTTAGCTTTCCATGTTATGATACATGTTCACATTCTTTATTGACTGTATCTAAAAAAGATAGATACATTTTTATTTAAATGAAGAGATTAAATCATCTTAAATGAAATACAATGACTTGGTTTATATTGTACAAACCCCGTTTCCATATAAGTTAGGAAATTGTGTTGAATGTAAATATAAGCTGAATACAATGATTTGCAAATCCTTTTCAACCCATATTCAATTGAATGCACTACAAAGACAAGATATTTGATGTTCAAACTCATAAACTTTATTTTTTTTTTGGAAAACAATAATTAACTTAGAATTTCATGGCTGCAACACGTGCCAAAGTAGTTGGGAAAGGGCATGTTCACCACTGTATTACATTACCTTTTCTTTTAACAACACTCAATATTTGTTTGGGAACTGAGGAAACTAATTGTTGAAGCTTTGAAAGTGGAATTCTTTCCCATTCTTTTTTTATGTAGAGCTTCACTCGTTCAACAGTCCGGGGTCTCCGCTATCGTATTTTACGCTTCATAATGCGCCACACATTTTCGATGGGAGACAGGTCTGCACTGCAGGCGGGCCAGGAAAGTACCCGCACTCTTTTTTTTACAAAGCCACGGTTTTGTAACACGTGCTGAATGTGACTTGGCATTGTCTTGCTGAAATAAGCAGGGGTGTCCATGAAAAAGACAGCGCTTAGATGGCAGCATATGTTGTTCCAAAACCTGTATGTACCTTTCAGCATTAATGGTGCCTTCACAGGTGTAAGTTACCCATGCCATGGGCACTAATGCACCCCCATACCATCACAGATGCTGGCTTTTGAACTTTGCGTCGATAACAGTCTGGATAGTTCGCTTCCCCTTTGGTCCGGATGAAACGATGTCGAATATTTCCAAAAACAATTTGAAATGTGGACTCATCAGACCACAGAACACTTTTTCACTTTGCATCAGTTCATCTTAGATGATCTCGGACCCAGAGAAGCCGGCCGCGTTTCTGGATGTTGTTGATAAATGGCTTTCGCTTTGCATAGTAGAGCTTAAAAGATAAATGATAAATGGGTTGTACTTGTATAGCGCTTTTCTACCTTCAAGGTACTCAAAGCGCTTTGACACTACTTCCACATTTACCCATTCACACACACATTCACACACTGATGGAGGGAGCTGCCATGCAAGGCGCCAACCAGCAACCATCAGGAGCAAGGGTGAAGTGTCTTGCTCAGGACACAACGGACGTGACGAGGTTGGTTCTAGGTGGGATTTGAACCAGTGACCCTGGGGTTGCGCACGGCCACTCTCCCACTGCGCCACGCCGTCCCAAAGCTTCAACTTGCACTTACAGATGTAGCGACGAACTGTATTTAGTGACAGTGTTGCTGGCATCAAATTCTAAAGTTAATGATTATTTGCAGAAAAAAAAATGTTTATCAGTTTGAACATCAAATATGTTGTCTTTGTATCATATTCAGCTGAATATGGGTTGAAAATTATTTGCAAATCATTGTATTCCGTTTATATTGACATGTAACACAATTTTTCAACTCATATGGAATTGGGGTTTGTACTACGTCATAAAATCAGTGTCAGTTAAGTCGGTCCATAGGTTTCCTGTAAGGATTTTTAATGTCCAGCAGATGTCAGTATTTAATGACACAGTATCAATACAGTTTTGCAATGTGTCGAAACGCTTCTTGACGCCTACTCAGTGGCCTAGTGGTTAGAGTGTCCACTCTGAGATCGGCAAGTCGTGAGTTCAAATCCTGGTCATAGCAAACACTATAACAATAGGGCTTATTACCTCCCTGCTTGGTTCGGAAATGGGTGTTAAATCATCAAAAATGATTACCAGGCACGGCCACCGTTGCTGCTCACTGTTCTCCTCACCTCCCAGGGGGTGATCAAGGGTGGTAGGTCAAATACAGAGAATAATTTCGGCCACACCTAGTTGGTGTAACAATCATTGGTACTTTAACTTTAGACACCTTAATATTTGTTGCATGCTGTTATATTTGATATTGCACTGGTACTGTATTTGACTACTGTACTTCTACCATAACTACTTTGACTTATTGTGCAACTTAATTGTCTTGTAATGCACATCAGAGCTATTACATTTTTTGTATTTAGTGTATTAGATTCTGCAACTAGTGTTTGGATCCCACCGTACGCAATATCTAAAGAGCATGGAAAAAAGCATTTCACTGTGGTGTACTCTGCATGTGACGAATAAACTTTGAACCTGAACCTAAAAGTAGGGACGTATTAACCCATTTTCGTGAAAAGTATTTAAATCGGCCATTGCCAATTTATATCTTTTAATGCCTATTACAACCGCTGATTCCGTCTGGTCCCCCGGCTGAGAAGTGGCTAGCAGCTAATTATTTGTCTCCATACACAGTGTGGACCCACTAAGTTAAAAGTAATCACCTCCACTGCGGAAAATTGCAATTCTTAGTATTTCAAATATCATTATAAAGTACGGTGTTATATAATAACGATGTGGGCAACTCTGTTACATTTGCTAGTACCATATTTCCTTGAATTGCCGCCGGGGCGCTAATTAATTTAAAACCTCTTCTCACTCCTAGGCTTACCAAAGGCATGCGGTAAAAGTAAGCATGCTCAAATTATTTTAAAACCTCTTCTCACTCCGGCACTTACCAAAGGCATGCAGTAAAAATTTGAGTGTGATGTAAGCTTGGACCTTAAATCCTACTGAATATCTCTTAATCTTCTTCCTTTTATGTGATTTCAAATTACCGGTATTGAAATCAGCCTCCTCCATTTTGAAAATGATGACAGGGGAAGTGTCACTCGTGACGTCACGAGTTTGACCAGGCGGTAATACTAAGCATGCACTAATTATTTTGGGAAGCGAGTTTGACCCGGCAGTAATTCAAGGCAGGCGCATACTATATGCCCTGCGGAAATTCAATGAAATATGGTAATAAGCAATTCAATTACTGTAAAATACTAGTAATAAGCAATCTAATTGCAGTAAATTCCTACTTTTTCCCTATGCAGCTTTCAAAACAGTGTAACTAATTCATGGATTTTTTTTTCAATGCAAACAGTTAAAAAAAACCCCCAAAAACTATGTTTTCGTTTTTTTACCATGGCGCCATCTTTTGGACAAGTTTGCACACTGCATTGTCCTGTTTGGACGGAGCTTTCAACTGGAAGTAGCAATGTCATTCCTTCTAGTGTTTCAACTCCTATGGAGTCTCCATTAAAATCACTCCAAGCAACGTTTGTAAGTTTGACAATATAACTAAAATACTTACTAAACCGTCCCACGTGTGATGTCTGCAAGAGTATGTGCATATTTGTACGTGCTATCGTGATGTAATCTAGCTACCAGCGTTAGTATTAGCGAATATGCCAACACGTTGTCTGTTAGTATTTATAACTTAACATTTTTTTTGTATGGTTTGTTTCACATATCCCTCAGTAAATTCACCGAAACATCACCGTGGAGTTATTAAATCTGTTAAGCTGATTGGAGAGCTAGCTTCCACAGCTAGTGGGTCCATGCTGACTTCAGTTTTGTTTGATCAGCCGTTTTACAGACAGTTTGGGAACTATTAAAAGGAGGCATGTAAATTAAAATTTACAAAATATTTGTGTAAATAACTTCACAATGTATACATCTGAGGCTAATATATGGAATATATGTTTTCTATAATATTTTCTTCAAAATTATAGTGGGAACGGCTTATCAGAGAGCTCTCATCCAGAACATACATAAAAATTACATTTATACATTTTCTTTTTTAAACGTTTGTTTACTGAAGGCAGCACGGTAAAACAGGGGTTAGTGCATGTGCCTCACAATACGAAGGTCGTGAGTTCAATCCCGGGCTCGGGATCTTTCTGTGTGGAGTTTGCATGTTCCTTCTGTGAATGGGTGGGTTCCCAGCTTCCTCCCACCTCCAAAACAATGCACCTGGGGATAGGTTGATTGGCCACACTAAATTGGCCATAGTGTGTGAATGTGAGTGTTGTCTGTATTGGCCCTGCAATGAGGTGGCGACTTGTCCAGGGTGTACACCACCTTCCGCCCAAATGCACCTGAGATAGGCACCAGCACCCCCCACGACCCCAAAAGGGACAAGCGGTAGAAATGGATGGGATGTTTACTGAATTTTTTGCCAATTGCGTGACGAGGATGGTGAAAGCCGGGGATCGAACCAGGAACCCACAGGTTGTTAGCACGGCCGCTCTACCAACCAAGGAATGCCGTCCCAAATCAATACCAAATAGGGGGAGAGAACATCAAACAAAAAACGTAATACACATACACTACCACTACTACAAGAGAATAATGAACAAATCCGTGACTGAAGGGACAATCTGCGTAAAAGGTATGTTATTTTTTTCTTGGTGCATGTAACGGAATTGAACAATTGAACATACATTTCTTATTGTCAGAGTTGCCACTGACAGTTTGTTTGTGTTTAAGTTTCTCCTCTGTGTGTTTAGTATTTCCTGTCCTTAGTTCCTGTCTAGTGCTCTTATTTTGGTTCAGCTTCCTGTTTGTCTCCCTGTGTCCTGTTTTCACTCATCTGCAGCTGATTGGCATCTGGTCACACCTGATGTCAATCAGCCAGCTCCTATTTTACCTGCTTTGTTCCTCCAGTCAGTGCTGGATCATTGTATTGTCATTTGGACTTGTCGTTGCCATATATTGCTCTTGTCGTGTCGATGTGATTTTTTTCAGCTATTACCTGTCGTGCTACATTTTGTCCTGGTCGTCGTAGCGGTAAGCTGTTCTTGTTAGCCATTAGTTATTTCCAGTTTTTCTGTTTGCTATCCACTAGCTTCCATGCTAAAGTTCCTTTTTGTTTTCTAGCTTCCAGTGCTAGCTCCCTTAGTTTGTTATTCCGCCCATGTGCGTGCTTTTTGTTTGTTCTTGTTTAGTTTTAATTAAATCATGTTTTCATATTCTATGCCTGCCTCCTTCTCTGCATCTTGGGGTTTGTCAACAACAAATAACCCTGACACTTATGGGACAAAAAAAATGAAATAAAAGACTTTATACAATTTTGATGGAACCTTTGAAATGGATTACCAGCAGAGCCCTGTATTTGGGATACATGCACTCTAGGGCTGGGCTTAAACTATCAAATTTGCTTGTCTGGCGGTTAATTCTCTTCATGGAGTGAAAAGACAAAATCAAAATGAAGAAATGGTGCATATATGAGGAAAAGTCACCTGGACAGTTTTTTAAAATATTTTTTCCCCCCCAAAAAGGGACCGTAGTCAGACCAATATGATCTGTAAATCACGCAAGGCAAGACCGCTAATACCACACCACCTTAGCCGCCCTCAACTTTTAGAGCACAGCTGTAACTTCCTGGCCCAAAACCTGCAGAAAATAGTTCTCAGGTTTACATGTTCACACTTTGGGCTATTTTCTTACACTTTGATGCATTTCTTACATTTTCCTTATGTTTGCACCTTCATTTTAATACTGTTTACATTTTGTTTTCCATGCTTGTGGTGACATTTCCTTTCCGCCTCGATACCTGAGACTATGCAGTAGATCAGTGGTTCTCAACCTTTTTTCAGTGATGTACCCCCTGTGAACATTTTTTTAATTCTAGTACCCCCTAATCAGAGCAAAGCATTTTTGGTTGAAAAAAAGAGATAAAGAAGTAAAATACAGCACTATGTCATAAGTTTCTGATTTATTCAATTGTATAACAATGCAAAATATTGCTAATTTGTAGTGGTCTTTCTGGAACTATTTGGAAAAAAAAGATATAAAAATAACTAAAAACTTGTTTTAAAATAAACAAGTGATTAAATTATAAAGATGTCTACACATAGAAGTAATCATCAACTTAAAGTGCCCTCTTTGGGGATTGTTATAGAGATCCATCTGGATTCATGAACTTAATTCTAAACATTTCTTCACAGTAAAATAAATCTTTAACATTAATATTTATGGAACATGTCCACAAAAAATCTAGCTGTACACACTGAATATTGCATTGTTGCATTTGTTTTTCCACAGTTTATGAACTTACATTCATATTTTATTGAATTATTATTCAATAAGTATATTTATAAAGGATTTTTGAATTGTGGCTATTTATACAATATTAAAAATAAATCTCACGTACCCCTTGACGTACCTTCAAGTACCCCCAGGGGTACGCGTACCCCTATTTGAGAACCACTGCAGTAGAAGGTTACTTTTGAATTAAAAATGTTCACATTTAATATACAGTGGGGCAAAAAAGTATTTAGTCAGGCACCGATTGTGCAAGTTCTCCCACTTAAAATGATGACAGAGGTCTGTAATTTCCATCATAGGTACACTTCAACTGTGAGAGACAGAATGTAAAAAAATAAATCCAGGAATTCACATTGTAGGAATTTTTAATAATTTATTTGTAAATTATGGTGGAAAATAAGTATTTGGTCAACCATTCAAAGCTCTCACTGATGGAAGGAGGTTTTGGCTCAAAATCTCACGATACATGGCCCCATTCATTCTTTCCTTAACACGGATCAGTCGTCCTGTCCCCTTAGCAGAAAAACAACTCCTAAGCATGATTTTTCCACCCCCATGCTTCACAGTAGGTGTGGTGTTCTTGGGATGCAACTCAGTATTCTTCTTCCTCCAAACACGACAAGTTGAGTTTGTACCAAAAAATTTCTATTTTGGTTTCATCTGACCACATGACATTCTCCCAATCCTCTGCTGTATCATCCATGTATCCATTTTGGTATAAACTCAACTCGTCGTGTTTGGAGGAAGAAGAATTCCACCCCCATGCTTGGGGCTGTTTTTCTGCTAAGGGGACAGGACGATCGATCCGTGTTAAGGAAAGAATGAATGGGGCCATGTATCGTGAGATTTTGAGCGAAAACCTCCTTCCATCAGTTAAAGCTTTCAATGGTTGACCAAATACTTATTTTCCACCATAATTTACAAATAAATTCTTTAAAATTCCTACAATGTGAGTTCCTGGATTTTTTCCCCCACATTCTGTCTTTCACAGTTGAAGTGTACCTATGATGAAAATTACAGACCTCTGTCATCACTTTAAGTGGGAGAACTTGCACAATCGGTGGCTGACTAAATACTTTTTTGCCCCACTGTATGTTTCTCCATAAGTCATAAAATAATTATCAATAAAGACTGATTTGAAAAAACATACATCAAGATACAGTTTTCAGTCATAAGGCACTCAAAACATACTAACACTCGGGTATTTTTTTCCCCATGCGGAATAATGTGGTCACCAAAATATAAAAATAGTAAATATTGTCAATCAGCAGCTCTGAGTCGTGATGCAGCTCTTGCTGTGGATTGTCCGAGAGTTTTTACTGAGGTTGCCCTTCTAGGCCCCAATATATCCCCACATCTGTAAATAATACATTGGCAACTAAAGGTGAGTGGGAGGAGTTACGAGCTTCACATTCCATCCAACGTCCCTTTCAACTTTGACCTAAAAGCAGTCAGCAATAAATCCAAAGACTACCAAAAAAATATTTTCCAGACTGATTGGAGTTTACCCAGTGAAGCAACAGCAGCTGTTCGGCCCTCCAAAATAAACTGCAGCAGACCGCATGGTGGCCACTCTTAGACGATGTTTACATGACGGCTTAACAGCATTCAGGGGCGCAGATTGCTAGGAAAACATCCTCATTGGGCGTGAAAGCCATGTGATAAGAGTGGAGGCACGGCGGGAAGCCTGGCATTTAAAGTAGACCCTACTCCAAGGGAGGCAGCTCTTGGAGAGCCAAGGGTGTCCGACTGATGGATTATTGTTTATCCCTTTGTATCTACTATTGGACGAATAGGATTATGAGCAGTGAGAATATTACATGCAAAAAAAAAAAAGGCTTTTTTTTTTTTTTTTTTCATTGCCATGAACTCCAGAGCTCCAAAAGATGCAGTCTTTGTAGCATTCGGTAACAAGGACACATCAGAATGACCTGATTCCTTTGAACTAATTAGGAACTAATGATGCAAACTTCCTGATCGTCCCAAGAACCAAACACCAAACCTAGAGAAACATAGCCTTCGGTGTTGCCGTCCACTCCTTGTGCAACACTTTGGCTACACATCCGTGACACTGCCTGCCGATCCTACCGACTTCAAGATTAATTTAAATACACAACTGTTACGCACACCTTTTAACTTATAACAGTTTTAATCCTTCACTTTGGTTAATACATCACAATATATTGTATTCTTGCTTTCTGAATGCATTTTTAAACTGCATAGTTCAGTTCTCTTTGATTTTTTTAAAAGCTTTATTAGATTCACTACTTCATACACTCTGTTTTTTACCATGTAAAACTTTTAGTTATAGAAAAGGGCTTAATAAATTAAATGTATTTTGTTTTAAATTATCTTCTGTTGTAATTCTACACACTTATATAAATATACATACATTCATGTATTCCAATACACATACATACAGTACATATACAGTATATTGCAATACACAGTATACTGAGATTGATATGCTACAATTTCATTACAAGTCATTATAGTAGATACTTTTAATAGTGTAACATGTTAGAGGATTTATCCAGTAAAATTAGTCAAAAAGAGAACATTGGTAGGTATAAACAAACACTAACCTATTTATTGTTAACCATCTGGAATGAACATATGCAGTCTTTAAATAGAAGTGGGGCGGTAACTTTTTTGGCGACATCCAGTGGCCACCATAATTCATGAAGTTTTTTTAGCTCATGACGGCGCGGAATTGAACAATGGGGACACGTTTGTTACTGGATATTTTAACAACTTTGTATGTGTAAGTGATATGCAACTGTAATTAGTTGATATTGACCAATGTGCTGTTGTTCAAATATTATCATGGATGTCTAGCTTGTGTGCTATACTGTTGTGTAGCTGCTATCTCAGAGTAGGATATATGGGACAGCATGGCGAAGTTTGTAGAGTGGCCGTGCCAGTAATCTGAGGGTTACTGGTTCAATCCCATATGCGCAGCTAAAACCAGGAGTGTCCTGATACAACCTATTCACTTCCGGTACGATACAGATACTGGAGCCTAGAGTATTGGCCAGTATAGTATTGATCCGATCAACACAAATCATAAACAATCGAGCGAAATCAATTTGACAGAACAATGGTAGATACAAAAGGCAGGAACCTATTTATCATTAACTGTCTGGAATGGACGTATGCTGTCTTTAAGTTGAACTGGAGTGGTGAGTCTTTTTTGGTGACAACTACTGGTCACAATAATTCATACTTGCCAACCCTCCCGGATTTTCCGAGAGACTCCCAAAATTCAGCGCCTCTCCCGAAAACTTCCCGGAAGAAATTTTCTGCCGAAAATCTCCAGAAATTTAGCCGGAGCTGGAAGCCACGCCCCCTCCAGCTCCATGCGGACAGCGGACCTGAGTGGGGACAGCCTGCTTTCACGTCCGCTTTCCCACTATATAATCAGCTTGCCTGCCCAATCATGTTACAACATCTACAGATTTGAATAAAAAACTGCACACACAAGGAAACGAAGCAGAAGAAAGAGGAAGTTACAGCCATGGCAACGCCGTCTGTAATACAATGATCTATGTTGTCTGTTGCCATCTCCTGGTGAATGTTGGCTATAGCGTTATGGGGTTGCTTTTTGATTGGCCAACGATTTACCTGGTGTTGTGCTCCTGACGGCAAGTGAGGGAGTCTGTTCTGGAGCCCACAGTAAAGAGACGTAACTTCATCACCTCGCCTGGTTATTGAGTACAGTTAGTAGAACAACTGTGTTTTTATTACTGTGTATTTGATAGGTGCCGTCTGAAATTCAACTATTTCTTTTATGTATATATATATAATAAAATATATATATCTAGAATTCACTGAAAGTCAAGTATTTCATACACACACACACACACACATATTATATATATATATATATATATATATATATATATATATATGAAATATATATCAATCAATCAATCAATCAATGTTTACTTATATAGCCCTAAATCACTAGTGTCTCAAAGGGCTGCACAAACCACTACGACATCCTCGGTAGGCCCACATAAGGGCAAGGAAAACTCACACCCAGTGGGACGTCGGTGACAATGATGACTATGAGGAAAGCAATGGATGTATATAAAATACTTGAGTTGATAAATTGTAGATGTAAATATACTCCTCCCCTCTTAACCTCGCCACCGCCCCAACCACGCCCCCAACCACGCCTCCGCCCCACCCCGACCCCACACCTCCCGAAATCGGAGGTCTCAAGGTTGGCAAGTATGCAATAATTCATGCACATGTTTGTTAAAGGATTTTTATTTGAGACTCTGTATGTGTAAATATGCGACTATACTTGTTTATATTGACAAATGTGCCGTTTTACACTGCAATATTGTTTTAGAAATTTATTTATCACTTTCATATGTTTTCTCAAAGCACTTCACATTGAATTCTGGTGGTGGTAAGCTAAATGTTTAACACTGCGGGTGGTATTGGAATCAAGGTGGGTTAAGTGTCTTGCCCAAGGACACAACGGCAGTGACTTTAGGATGGTGGAAGCTTGAAGCGGACCAGGAACCCTCAAGTTTTTGGATGGTTGCTGTAAACAAGTGTTTAACCATAGGGCCCATTGTTGGGCCACGAACTCCCCCAAAGGGCCGCCAAATATCTCTCCGCTGTGGTCCGTAATACACTTTTCCACCACATGTGGCAGTAATGACAAAATCAAAACGATTAGTCTGGAGCTAAAATCAAGGGGTTTAAGCGCAAAAATAATGACGAAAGTGGTGAAGCAGTATTTTCACTTGCACTTTTTCATTTTATTGACCCTTTAGTTAAGAAACGTTCATTATTAATTGAGTTTATTTTAGCACAACATAATTGTATTTGTCGTTATGATTCTCTTATGAAGTATGTACTTATTTTTCTAATCAGCCTGACCTAAGGTTTATGTGGTAAATAAATCATCTTTGTGGATAATACATGCTTTCATATCATTTGACCAAATTGACAGAGTAAGATTACTAAATCAGTGTTAATATTTGAGTGAGTCCCGGGCCCATCTGTAGTGAAAAAGTTGGGCCCCAAGGTCAAAAACGTTACGAACCCTTGCTCTAAAAATTTGGTTCTTCAAAAAGCAAGACTCTCTTCCGGTAAATTAAGACTGAAGCAATCTATCCTGTTTAAAGAAGCAGCCAATGAGGTGTCAAGTTTGAAGTCACCTGACATGTGTCTTGCAAAGCATCATAAAAAAGGCAATTAACTGGGCTACTTGGGCATGTAGACATCGGCCTCCGTCTGACACTAAACAAGCCACACCCACTCTTTATGCCCAAACTTTGCATGTCACTGAAAAGTGCCAATTCCAACCATTGGAATCGTTTCTATAGTTTGAAAAACGGGCCGCTTTGAAATGTTAAATGTTTTATCCCCAGGTAATTGCCTTTTGTTATGCTGCTTTGCAAGACCCGTGTCACGTGTCACGTGACTTCAAACCAGACACCTCATTGGCTGCTTCTGAGATAGGACTGATTGCTTCAGTCTTAATTTACCGGAATTGAAGCACCAAATTTTTATACAGTTTTTTAAATTAAATTTTCAGCATAATTTTATGGAAAAAAAGAAAATCCAGTTCACAAAATCCAAATGCAAAAAAATTCAGTTACATGAATTTAGTGTGCAAAAAACCCCCCTAACTTTTCATAAAACACAAATTAACCTCCATAATATCGGCCCAATACCAAATGCGATAGGGCTGAACGATATATTTTTAAACAAGATATGAATTAAGAAAATATTGTGATATCGAAATAATTTATATCACGTTAAAATGATCAAAGGCCGCTTATTTGTTGTGTTCCTTGTTCTCCCCCTCCATGGGCCACTAAACCCTTCCCCTTCCAGGACGTGCTTGCAGTATGAGAACATTCATGAGTGGCTCGTTTACTATGATGAGTCATGATTGGTTCGGGACAGGCCAATCAGACGCAAGATAGGGCGGGTCATCGAACCAGGAAGGGAATTCCACAAAATGCTTGCAAATGTATTTTTATAATATTTGCACAGCTATGTTATTTATTTCAACGATAAATAATATTTGTCCATGTTAATGTTATGCAATTATGTGCTACTTAAATAGTTTTTCTGTGCTGTTAATACCCATCTAGACCAGTGGTTCTCAAATGGGGGTACGCGTACCCCAGGGGGTACTTGAAGGTATGCCAAGGGGTACTAGAGATTTTTTCAAAATATTCTAAAAATAGAAACAATTCAAAAATCCTTTATAAATATATTTATTGAATAATACTTCAACAAAATATGAATGTAAATTCATAAACTGTGAAAAAAATACAACAATGCCATATTCAGTGTTGACAGATAGATTTTTTGTGGACATGTTCCATAAATATTGATGTTAAATATTTCTTTTCGTGAAGAAATGTTTAGAATTAAGTTGATGAATCCAGATGGATCTCTATTACAATCCCCAAAGAGGGCACTTTAAGTTGATTATTACTTCTATGTGTAGAAATGTTTATTTACAATTGAATCACTTGTTTATTTTTCAACAAGTTTTTAGTTATTTTTATATCTTTTTTTCCAAATAGTTCAAGAAAGACAACTACAAATGAGCATTATTTTGCACTGTTATACAATTTAATAAATCAGAAACTTATGACATATTGCTGTTTTTTTACTTCTGTATCTCTTTTTTTCAACCAAAAATGCTTTGTTCTGATTAGGGGGTACTTGAACTAAAAAAAAATGTTCACAGGGGGTACATCACTGAAAAAAGGTTGAGAACCACTGATCTAGACTAACTGGGTTAATACAAGTGTTTACAGTACAGTTGTCATTTACTTCAATTCCACCGAATATCGCTCAAAAATAAATATCTTTATAAGTATACTTTCACCGGAAAATATATTGGATTCAAGTAAACAAGTTAAAAAAGTTAAAAGTACCAATGATTGTCACACAGACTAGGTGTGGGGAAATTAACCTATTTGACCCAACCCCATGTTCACCCCTGGGAGGTCAGGGGAGCAGTGAGCAGCAGCGGTGGTCACGCCTGAGAATAATTTTTGGGGATTTAACCCCTAATTCCAACCCCTTGATGCCGAGTGCCAAGCAGGGAGGTAATGGGTCCCATTTTTATCGTCTTTGGCATGATTTGGCCGGGGTTTGAACTCACGACCAACCGATCTACATATCCCGACGTACTTTTCCGTCCATGTCGCCCAGCCCTACAACGCGGTATATAGTCCTCATCAGGAGAGTTAAAGTAAATACCTGATGAGTATGGCCACGCCGACATCGTCACACTTCAGGTAGACCTTTGCCCAGGAGTCCTGGATCATCACCCTCTCCTTGTTCGTCAGCGGACTCGGACGCTCCAGGTGGTCCACCTCTCCCTCTTCTTGCATCCTCTCCATCTAGCAACAACATGCAGAAATATATCCGTCCCCCGCCAAAAATAAACACTCCGTTTCTACCTTTTCCTGGTGAAAGAGAGCGAGGAGGGCGATCGAGCTGCTTCCCTGTCCCCGCTTTAGGAGAATGCTTGCTCCCCGGCACTGGATCTCTGCCGAGCGGTACAGTGAGAGTGAGGAGCGGGCTGAGAAAACACAAGAAAACACACGCAGAGAACAAGGAGGAGCTTGTGTACTCTCGCTTTCACGCTCTCCCTCTCCTGTCCTCCCCTCTGCCCATCTCACTTGCTGTTTGATGAAAACATGAGATAGAAGTTGCACAAAAAAAATAAAAAATAAAATCCTGTCGGGATACAACGTGAGATTACTCCAAGACGCATCCTTGACAGTTCAGGAGATTAACCTGGAATCATATCCAATTCCGCGCAAAGCCCTTACCGACGTAAACGTAAAAGCACACCTAAATTAAACAGTGTGGGAGAAATAGGACAGGCTTTCGTTTAATTGGGCCTGTCCTTAATTACACATGGGTAGTAACGCGCTACATTTACTCCGTTACATTTGCCTTAGTACCTTTTCAAGAGGAGCCAGGTGAGGTGATTCGGGCATCTGGTCAGGATGCCGCCAAAAACCTCTCTAGGGAGGTGTTTAGGGCACGTCCGACCGGTAGGAGGCCACGGGGAAGACCCAGGACACGTTGGGAAGACTATGTCTCCCGGCTGGCATGGGAACGCGTTGAGATCCCCCCGGAAGTCTGGGCTTTCCTGCTTAGGCTGCTGCCCCCGCGACCAGATCTCGGATAATCAAAGAAGATGGATGTACTTGTCAGAGTTTTTTAATGTAACACTTTCTATTTTTGGGAAAAAAAACATTACTTTTACTCTGTCACTTTGAGCTTCATCTCCTTATTTACGTGTGGCGACCACAGGTGGGTAGTAACGCGCTACATTTGCTCCGTTACATTTGCTTGAGTAATTATTGGCTGAATTTAACTTGCCAGCGTACAAACCCTATTTCCATATGAGTTGGGAAATTGTGTTAGATGTAAATATAAATGGAATACAATAATTAGCAAATTTTTTTCAACCCATTTTCAATTGAAGACAAAGACAAACATTTTTTTTTTTTGATGGATTTTTTTATTAGTAGATTGCACAGTTTAGTACATATTCCGTACAATTGACCACTAAATGGTCACACCCGAATAAGTTTTTCAACTTGTTTAAGTCGGGGTCCATGTTAATCAATTTATGGTACAAATATATACTATCAGCATAATACAGTCATCACACAGGTTAATCATCATAGTATATACATTGAATTATTTACATTATTTACAATCCGGGGGGTGGGATGAGGAGCTTTGGTTGATATTTGATGTTCAAACTCAAACTTTATTTTTTTTTTGCAAATAATAATTAATTTAGAATTTCATGGCTGCAACACGTGCCAAAGTAGTTGGGAAAGGGCATGTTCACCACTGTGTTACATCACATTTTCTTTTAACAACACTCAAATGTTTGGGAACTGAGGAAACTAATTGTTGAAGCTTTGAAAGTGGAATTCTTTCCCATTCTTGTTTTATGTAGAGCTTCAGTCGTTCAACAGTCCGGGGTCTCTGCTGTCGTATTTTACGCTTCATAATGCGCCTCACATTTTCGACTGGAGACAGGTCTGGACTGCAGGCAGGCCAGGAAAGTACCCGCACTCTTTAACTACGAAGTCACGCTGCTGTAACACGTGGCTTGGCATTGTCTTGCTGAAATAAGCATTAGCGTCCATGATAACGTTGCTTGGATGACAACATATGTTGCTCCTAAACCTGTATGGACCTTTCAGCATTATTGGTGCCTTCACAGATGTGTAAGTTACCCATGCCTTGGGCACTAATACACCCCCATACCATCACAGATGCTGGCTTTTTAACTTTGCGTCGAGAACAATCCGAATGTTTATTTTCCTCTTTCTTCTGGAGGACACCACGTCCTCTGTTTCCAAATATAATTTGAAAAGTGGACTCGTCAGACTGCAGAACAATTTTCCACTTTGCATCAGTCCATCTCAGATGAGCTCGGGCCCAGCGAAGCCAGCGGCATTTCAGGGTGTTGTTGATAAATTGATTTGGCTTTGCATAGTAGAGTTTTAACTTGCACTTACAGATGTAGCGACCAACTGTAATTACTGACAGTTGTTTTATGAAATGTTCTTGAGCTCATGCGGGGATATCCTTTACACACTGATGTGGGTTTTTGATGCAGTACCGCCTGAGGGCTCAAAGGTCCGTAACATCATCACTTACGTGCAGTGATATCTCCAGATTCTCTGAACCTTTTGATGATTTTACGGACCGTAGATGTTAAATCCCTAAATTCCTTGCAATAGCTCGTTGAGAAATGTTTTAAAACTGTTCGACAATTTGCTTACTAATTGGTGACCCTCGCTCCATCCTCGTTTGTGACATACTTAGCATTTCATGGAAGCTGCTTTTATACCCAATCATGGCACCCACCTGTTCCCAATTAGCCTGCACACCTGTGGGATGTTCCAAATAAGTATTTGATGAGCAATCCTCAACTTTATCAGTATTTATTGCCACCTTTCTCAACTTCTTTGTCACGTGTTGCTGGCATCAAATTCTAAAGTTAATGATTATTTGCAAAAAAAATAAAAAATGTTTATCAGTTTGAACATCAAATATGTTGTCTTTGTAGCATATTCGACTGAATATGGGTTGAAAATGATTTGCAAATCATTTTATTCCGTTTGTATTTACATCTAACACAATTTACCAACTCATATGAAAACGGGGTTTGTAGTTTCAATGTGATATACTTTTTACTTTTGAGAAGAAACGTTACTTTTACTTAGTCACATTGAGTTTAATTTCCTTGGTTACACGTGACGGCCAGAGGTGGGTAGTAACGCGTTACATTTGCTTGAGTAACTTTTTGGATGAATTGTACTTGCCAAAGTAGTTTTAATGCAAGATACTTTTTTAAATTTTTGAGAAAAAACGTTACTTTGAGCTTTATTTCCTTAGTTACATGTGACGGCCAGAGGTAGGTAGCAACAGGCTGAATTTACGTTGTTACATTTGCTTGAGTAACTTTTTGGATGAATTGTACTCGCCAAAGTTGTCTCAGCGTAACACTTTACTTTTGAGTATTTAAAAAAAAAAGAAACATTACTTTTACTGCGTCACTTTGAGCTTAATTTCCTTAGTTACACGTGACGGCCAGAGGTGGGTAGCAACGCGCTACATTTACTCAGTTACAGTTGCTTGAGTAACCTTTGGCTGAATTGTACTTGCCAGAGTAGTTTCAATGTAACATACATTTTACTTTTGAAGATTTGAGAAGAAGAAATGATACTTTTACTCCGTCACATTGAGTTGAATTTCCCTACTTACAAGTGACGGCCAGAGGTGGGTAGTAACGCGCTACATTTACTCAGTTTCATTTGCTTGAGTAACTTTTTGGCTAAATTGAACTTGCCGAAGTAGTTAACGTAACATACTTTTCAGTATTTTTGAGTAGAAGAAACGTTACTTTTACTCAGTCACATTGAGTTGAATTTCCTTAGTTACACATATCGGCCAGAGGTGGGTAGTAACGCGCTACATTTACTCCGTTACATTTGCCTTAGTAACTTTTTTGCTGAATTGTACTTTCCAAAGTAGTTTTCATGAAACATACATTTTACTTTTGAAGATTTGAGAAGAAGAAATTATACTTTTACTCCGTCACACTGAGTTTGATTTCCTTACTTACAAGTGACGGCCAGAGGTGGGTAGTAACGCGCTACATTTACTCAGTTTCATTTGCTTGAGTAACTTTTTGGCTAAATTGAACTTGCCGAAGTAGTTAACGTAACATACTTTTCAGTATTTTTAAGGAGAAGAAACTTTACTTTTACTCAGTCACATTAAATTGAATTTCCTTAGTTACACGTGACGGCCAGAAGTGGGTAGTAACCCGCTACATTTACCCAGTTACGTTTGCCTGAGTAAATTTTGGGCTAAATTGAACTTGCCGAAGTAGTTAACGTAACATACTTTTCAGTATTTTTGAGTAGAAAAAAATGTTACTTTTACTCAGTCACATTGAGTTGAATTTCCTTAATTACACGTGACAGCCAGAAGTGGGTAGTAACACGCTACATTTACCCAGTTACGTTTGCCTGAGTAAATTTTTGGCTAAATTGAACTTGACGAAGTAGTTAACGTAACATACTTTTCAGTATTTTTGAGTAGAAGAAACGTTACTTTTACTCAGTCACATTGAGTTGAATTTCCTTAGTTTCACATGACGGCCAGAGGTGGGAAGTAACGCGCTACATTTACTCCGTTACATTTGCCTTAGTAACTTTTTTGCTGAATTGTACTTTCCAAAGTAGTTTTCATGAAACATACATTTTACTTTTGAAGATTTGAGAAGAAGAAATTATACTTTTACTCTGTCACACTGAGTTTGATTTCCTTACTTACAAGTGACGGCCAGAGGTGGGTAGTAAGGCGCTACATTTACTCAGTTTCATTTGCTTGAGTAACTTTTTGGCTAAATTGAACTTGCCGAAGTAGTTAACGTAACATACTTTTCAGTATTTTTGAGAAGAAGAAACTTTACTTTTACTCAGTCACATTAAATTGAATTTCCTTAGTTACACGTGAGGGCCAGAAGTGGGTAGTAACGCGCTACATTTACCCAGTTACGTTTACCTGAGTACATTTTTGGCTAAATTGAACTTGCCGAAGTAGTTAACGTAACATACTTTTCAGTATTTTTGAGTAGAAGAAACGTTACTTTTACTCAGTCACATTGAGTTGAATTTCCTTAGTTACACGTGATGGTCAGAGGTGGGTAGTGACGCGCTACATTTACTCCGTTACATTTGCCTTAGTAACTTTTTGGCTGAATTGTACTTTCCAAAGTAGTATTCATGAAACATACATTTTACTTTTGAAGATTTGAGAAGAAGAAATTATACTTTTACTCCGTCACACTGAGTTTAATTTCCTTACTTACAAGTGACGGCCAGAGGTGGGTAGTAACGCGTTACATTTACTCAGTTTCATTTGCTTGAGTACATTTTTGGCTAAATTGAACTTGCCGAAGTAGTTAACGTAACATACTTTTCAGTATTTTTGAGTAGAAGAAACGTTACCTTTACTCAGTCACATTGAGTTGAATTTCCTTAGTTACACGTGATGGCCAGAGGTGGGTAGTAACGAGCTACATTTACTCTGTTACATTTGCCTTAGTAACTTTTTTGCTGAATTGTACTTTCCAAAGTAGTTTTCATGAAACATACATTTTACTTTTGAAGATTTGAGAAGAAGAAATTATACTTTTATTCCGTCACACTGAGTTTAATTTCCTTACTTACAAGTGACGGCCAGAGGTGGGTAGTAACGCGCTACATTTACTCAGTTACATTTGCTTGAGTAACTTTTTGGCTAAAAAATGTACTTGCTGGAGTAGTGTTAGTGCAACATAATTTTTACCTTTGAGTATTTGAGAAAAAACGTTGCTTTTACTCGTTACATTGAGTTTCACTCCGATCGTTACATTTATTCATATCGCAAATAACGCATTGTAGTGTCAGCAACCATGCTTCCGGCAGCCACTGTCATGTGACTCCGTTCCGCCAATCTCACATTAGCAGTAGTGACGTTGGATTCCATTTCCCCAATCAGAATGAGCAC
This sequence comes from Nerophis ophidion, assembly GCF_033978795.1. NCBI lineage: Eukaryota > Metazoa > Chordata > Actinopteri > Syngnathiformes > Syngnathidae > Nerophis > Nerophis ophidion. The sequence continues at coordinate 26,113,668 of NC_084617.1, forward strand.
AAAGTAGAGCCATATGAAGTTAAAAAAAAGTCAGTATTTTTTTTTAAATTATAGATATTTACTTCCTTGTTTAATAAGTATCCGAATGTTCTCGAAGAAGACACTTTCATTACGTGACATGACCCTAGCAACATCCCGGCTGTTTGAGACAACTTTTAAACAGAAACCTCCTTTAAAAAGTTTACAAAAATAAAAAAAAAGCAATCTTTGTGTCGTTTAAACAATACCAACACCAAAAAGCAATGGAAAGTTGGACCTACCTGTTAAATCCGTAGCTTCACAGCTACTTGCGCTAGCTTATTAGCATGTCGCATTTTCTTCTTTGGGGCGGGATAGCTCGGTTGGTAGAGCGGCCGTGCCAGCAACTTGAGGGTTGCAGGTTCGATTCCAGCTTCCGCCATCCTAGTCACTGCCGTTGTGTCCTTGGGCAAGACACTTTACCCACCTGCTCCCAGTGCCACCCACACTGGTTTAAATGTAACTTAGATATTGGGTTTCACTATGTAAAGCGCTTTGAGTCACTAGAGAAAAGCGCTATATAAATATAATTCACTGCATTTCTGTTTTTTTTTTTTGTCTGACAGCTGAATTGACCACATTCGTCCCCGAGTACATGAGAGACACACTGCGTATGGTCATCAGTCATTTTAGAGGCCTCAAAATTTGACTATTTAAAAACAAGCATTAAACAAAATATGGCAGAAACAAAATACTATAAAAAAAAAAAAAATTATGAAAAAAAATAAATAAATCGCAAGATGGCACCTTATGGAGACGTAACTGCACGTTGTCCATATCGATAAAAATAGTGTTCATGTACGAGGTCAAGTCTTATACATTGATCAAAATGATGATTATCAATATTGAAATCACGGTTATTAATCATGACTATTCAGTGTGTGGGTGTGAACACGACACCAACATGTAATATCTAATAAAAATGCTCTACATTCTGGATCTATATATTTAAAAACAAATATTTGTGTTTGTTCATTAATAGTATCAGCATGTCAGATTTTTTTTTTTTGTTATAGCATGATGCCTCTATTTTTTCATTTTCATAGAGAAATGTACATTTACATGTACTAATGTGTGTACATGTACATGTGTCAGGACAGATCCATTGAACTTTGAGCAGAAATATGTTGTACACGAATTAACTATACACCATTAAACATTAACAAAATGCTATTTTACATGAATTGTTATTAAAGTAACTACCTGGCGGAAAGAAAAAAAAACATCCATCCATTTTCTACCCCTTGTCCCTCTTTAGGTCGCGGTGGGTGGTTGTGACAGTTTGACCCCACACTGTCACTGTTTGACCTTTTGGCTTCCTCTCCAACCATGCACATTTTTTTAGTCAGTGGAATGTATGCTAACCAAACAAGTTGTAAGCTGTCACTCACCATGGCTCTGAATGTCTGGCTAAAAGAGTCAGGGTGGGTCTGAAGGCTTTATGTAGCTGAGCACACCTGCTTTGACTAATTAGGCCTAATTTGGGCCAAACCATGACTTTCAGGAGCTGGGTGTTGCTGAGGGACACTGGACATTTGAAAGTTGTCTTGTCTAAACCTGAATACACTGTGTACAAAAATGACTGCTTTAAAAATGCAAAAGTACTATGTGAATACTTTTTAGACATCTGACGGTTATTTATGGTGTAATTTACAAAATAATTGTTTTCTTAATGTACCCTGTCAAATAGTTCCCAGCTAGTGGGCAGGGCTATGGGCTATTTAAGTGGGGAAAATGCCATTTTTCTGCCAGCCTGTTGTCTGTCACTGCCAGGGGGGGATCTCTGTCCTGAGCAAGAGTTTCGGTTTCCATACATCAAACATCAAACATCAAACATCAAACATCAAACATCAAACATCAAACATCAAACATCAAACATCAAACATCAAACATCCACTGAGGTGATTATTTTGATGAGATTATGTTGTGATTTAACCGGTTAAATCAGTTTTGTTGATTGCTAATTTATTTTGCTAAATCTGTTTTGTCATTTGATTATTTACTTTGATATATTTGATGATTGACCTTTTGATTGTGAATATTTGTATTTTGATATAATGGATGATTTATAATATTTATAATATGCTTATTTTGATTAATTATATGTAGGCCTATTTAACGCATGCGACTTTTTGAAATATATTTACAATATAAATGTACTATATGTAATATGATACTAATGTCTTTATTTGATACTGTTACAGATTGTGGGTGCTTTGTCTTGCTGTGTTTTTGTTCACCTCTTGACACTTTTTAGGTTTTCAATAAATGTTTGTAAACTGTTGCCAACTGCGTGCCTTGCCATCCTTGATTTGAAGTCCGGTTTGCAAAGGTTACATTACCTTCACCCGAGGCGGGGTGTGACAGTGAGTTTACCTTTTGATATTATAAAAAGACAAAGCAGTTTGGCTAATGAAGATAGTCAAATAAACACATTTTTTTTCAACAACCACTATGTACTGTTTTCAGTGAAACAGTTTGGCCAACAAAAATAAACACGAGTGATACCTCTCATATCTAACACAATCTTGGTGCCCCACCGACAACTCATCCAGCGTTGAATTCGATGATGGCAAAACATTTGAGCTAGTATTGATGTTATCGGAACTAAGTTAGCAGTTAAAGGACGAGCAAACATCCCAGTAAACAAACTACAGACTTTAAGCAATGTGGCAAAGTTCCCGACACATCGCCTTATGCCTACCAACTCTCAGTCCCAGCTATTGACGGAGAGACGCCAGCTGCACGTTCAAAAATTAAACGCCAACAAATATTTTTCACCTCCAACAGCATTGCGCTCTTAAATCGCACACCAAGACTCCACGGAAGTAGACGCGATTGAAACAGGGATCGGCTCCGCTAGCTCGGAGGGAACACTTTCAAAGCAAAGTCCATGCAGTCGCCGCCATGTTTATGCTGCGGGGCTTCAGTATATACCATGACCTTGAACTACCTTCCTTCTGTTGCTAGATATCCCGAGATGTATATGTGCTTTGCTATGGAGTTTTTTTTGTCACTCCGAACTGGGCCCCCTTAGGAGCCCAGTCTGGATTGTATGTTTTTTACTCATCCTTCCCCAGTGTTTACCTTTTTCCCATCTTGTACGGGGCGCCTTATGGCGACCCATCAGTGTTCTTGTTCTGTAACCCTTTACACTGTTTATTTGTCTAATCTTGAATGGGTTTGTGCTCAAAATAAAGTTGTGTTGTACTTGTGCAATGACACTAAAGACCTACCTACCTTAAATGCATTATTGACGGCTTTTCGGTAAATACAAATTTAATAACTATTACTAACCGTCTGGAATTTTACTGCTGTCTATCAATTATGCCATTTGTAGTTACATCTCCAGTCCATTAACAAATCAAGAGTTAAGGGCGGTCACGGCATGTTGCCGTAAATGTTGGTCAAATTTTAGGGCATTACAGCAAATCACAAGGGCAGTCGCGGCACATTTGAGCCCTGTATTAGCTATAGGAGCATATAGTTATCGTGTTAGTTTATTCATGCATTAAAAAAAAAATTAAATTTCTCATTACAGCATGTCCGAAAAGGAGTAGCTCATTAAATGTTTGTACTCAATGTATAACACAGACTCTGAAAGGAACAAACGATACAAAGTGGATGGATGGATATCAAGATCCTTCCTTGTACTTTGTGAACACGGAGTCTGAACAGTTTCTTAAACTAGATCATATTAGTACATTCTTTATTATTCCATTCCATCATTTAATTCCACATACCTATATGCGAAAGGTCCTAAGTGTGCATAAAACTTTTTTAAATGAGTTCTCTTAGGCTGTATATAGAATTGTTGTACATTCTCAGGTAACAGGCTATAGTTTGCTTTTGTACATGTTTGCAATTTAACCCAGTCATTGAATTTTGATATTTTTGATTTAATAAATCAGGCAACACGACTTTCATCTCTAGCACAATTGCAAAAGCCACAAGAAATACTAACACCACGACACGATAACATGAAGCCACAATACAACAGCGGACCAAATTTCAGAATGTTGACATTGAAAGTTAATATGTTAGTATTATTTTAAAACTATAAGATGTTTTTATTTAATTTACTCGTCCAACTTTGATTAAAATATGTACCTTATCGGATTGCTTAAGGTGAACCATCGATTTGAGAAAATGAAAACAAGTGTGCTTTAAGGCACCTTATGGTATATATGAATAAGTTTTCAGTATCGGACTGGAATAACTTCACATGGAGCTGTGAAAATAGAAGAAACTGAACATAGTGCATGGAAATGCATTGACTGTAAAAAGTGACAAGGCAGCAAAAACATCTTCAATGATGTCTTTAAAACTAGTAAAAATAACTTTTATATAATATCCTGTCATGCGTGTTGGTAGAATCACACGCGCACACAAAGTGATGGGTCCGGCAACACCGATGCATCGACGCATGCGTCGAGCTCATAGAGCGAAACCCTGTGTCGGTGTGCGTACCGCTCTTACAAAGTCACGTGACCGATCCTGAGCTGTTTTGGTCACGTGACTGACACGCGAACTGTGTCGCACTGGCACCTGCTCGCCAACCTGTGTTTATAAGGAAGCGCATCTGTCAACGAGATGCTGCTGTCAACAGAATCGCCGGACTTCTGTCATTTGTCATTTATCGTCGTTGGAGATCATTTCCACCATGTGGGAATATTTGGATCATATATCGGGGTTTTATCCTGTTCTCTCAAAGTTTCTAGCATTGTCCCACCCACACAAACATCCTATTGTTTACATTAAAAAGCAATTACAAACAATTTCTTCGATAGCCCAGTTGGTAGAGTGTAGGACTGTAGTTGTTTATGCCGAGTTCCTTAGGGTACTTGTTCAAATCCAGCTTGAACCTATTACCTTTTTACGATGAATTAACGTGGACCCCGATTCAAACACGTTGAAAAACTTACTCGGGTGTTACCATTTAGTGGTCAATTGTACAGAATATGTACTGTACTGTGCAATCTACTAATAAAAGTTTCAATCAATCAATCATGTTCACATTATTTATTGACTGTATCTTAAAAAGATAAAAATATATTTTTATTCAAATGAAGATATGAAATAATCCTAAATGAAATACAATGACTTGGTTTATATTATTGTATATACTAGGTCATAAAATCAGTGTCATTTGAGTCGGTCCATAGGTTGCCTGTAGGGATTTTTAATGTCCAGCAGATGTCAGTATTTAGTGACACAGTATTGACACAGTATCAATACAGTTTAGCAATGTGTCGAAACAATACATGAACCCTCATCACCACACACACACACCTTTTTGAATCCAATGATAAATAAAGCTCTCTTTCTCCTCATATTTTTGGACTTTATTGTCTCTTTTTTCATTAAAAATCAATAGTTGTAAGGTGAAAAACCTTTGGAGAAGGTGGAAACACACAAACGCAATTAGGGACCAATTAAACAAATTACATTTCAATTAACCACTTTTGAAAGTAAAGTATTTTCAAAAGTACATGTAATGACCGTTTACAGCTCAGATTTGACATGAAACATTTGAGAATTCACAATTAAAATAAATTCAGCACACCAAATGAAACATCAAAATAATATAAGTCATCTCACCGTCAGCCACTGCTCCAAGAGCAGTGTTTGTTGGCCTGAAGGGCTGAACAAACCACAACGACATCCTCGGTAGAGCCCACATACCTGAGCCACAAACCACAAAGACGAAGAGCGCCAGCAGCCACGGACCCACCGGAGACTTCTCCTCATTGACCGGCCGCTAGCAATCAGCAATCATCTTTCTGTGAAGAAGTTTGTCAACATACTAACAAGGTCCACTTCTACTGTGGGGTTACCTCTGGAGTCCAGAATCTCCCGAGCATGGATCTTTGTGATGGACATCCTGTCTGAGGATGATGTAGAAGTAAAGCAGGTATACATTAGATTACAAGCCGGCGATATTCAAGAAAATGACTGCAAAACACAAGAAACTCGAGGAAGACTTGGAGGAGATTAGAAAATCTATCAACTCCCTGTCGGAAGATGTAAGGACAGTGGCCAAGCAGCAAGACACACTAATGGAGTTGTTGACCGAGATCAAAATGCTAAAAAACATCATCAAGGAGAAAGACAAGAAAATTGTCGACCTAGAAGCAAGAATTGACGAACTTGAACAATACACCAGAATGGACGATTTGATTATAAGCGGACTGGAAACCAAACATCGCACGTATGCAAGAGTGGCCGGGACTCGCAGCAGGGACGCTGACAAGGACGCCGAAGCCCCGGCAGACGAACTTGAGACACTTGAACGGCAAGTAATGAACTTTTTTACAAGTAAGAACATATCTCTTCAAAGTGGCAGCATTTCGGCGTCCCATACCATACCCAGGAAGGACAGTAGAACCAACCCAGCCATTGTGATCCGGTTTGCGAATCGAAAACTTAAGACGGAGTTACTACGGCAGGGAAGGAAGCTGAAAGGAACTGGGGTTTACATCAATGAACATCTTACAAAGAAGAACGCCGACATTGCAAGACAAGCACGCATCCTCAGAAAAGAAAACAAGATACAAGCAACATGGACACGAAACTGTAAAATCATGATTCGGCTAAATGGACCATATGAAGAAGCCAAAGTTGTCACGATTCGAGAGCTCCGTGACTTGGATCAATATAGATGAGACCTGCTAGGCGTATGACTGACATGGCTCATCCTTGGCTGGAGATGGGGAAGGCTTCGCGACGAGAAGGTGAGACAACTGAGAATCAAGCGTCTTCAAGAGCTGAATACATGGACTATAAATTACATGACTTTGAATATGATGTTGACCCAGATAACCATCTGTTCAACTCAATCAATGCTACTTGTGACTACTACACCGAGGAACAATTTAATGACAATGTTAGCTCAGATAATAAATTTTCTTTAATACATTTCAACTGCAGAAGCTTATATGCAAATTTCTCAAAGATTGACGAATACTTGAAGACTTTAAACAGCAAAATCAAAATAATAGCACTTTCTGAAACATGGATCGATAAAGACAGAGGTATTGACTTCTCCATTGAAGGGTATAAGTTGTATCACAGTAGTAGAAAAAACAAGAAGGGAGGAGGTGTGGCCCTGTTTGTTGACTGCGACTTGAAATGTAAACCTGTCGAATGTATGACAACGGTAATCGATGATTTATTTGAATGTGTAACTGTGGAGGTAGACATAGAAAAGAAGAGAAATGTTATTGTTACGTGTTTATATAGGACACCTGGGTCTAAGGTAGAAGCATTTCATGATAGTCTGGAAGAATTACTGTGTAAGGTAAAGGAAAAGAAAACATTCGTCATGTGTGGCGACTATAACATAGACCTGCTAAGCTCACCCAGAAATAAATCAGCAAGAGACTTCTTGGATGTGGTATATAGTAGAGGGCTTTATCCATTGATCACCAAACCCAGTAGAATATCGACAAATTGTGCAACATTAATTGATCACATCTTTATAAATGACATAGAAAATAACATAAAAAGTGGATTAATAATTAATGATACAAGTGACCACTTACCTGTGTTTCTTACTTATGACTGTCAAATATATAGAAAGAGGGAGGAGAAAACCCATAGGTATACAAGGAAAAGGACTGAAGAGGCAATAAATAAATTTAGGAAGGACTTATTTGAAGCAGACTGGAATGAGGTGTATGTGGGAGAGGCAAATGCTGCATATGAGGCTTTTCTTAATATTTATTTATCATTGTATGAAATACATTGTCCGAATGTATGGAAACAAAGAGACAGCTACAATATAAAGCCTTGGATTATTAAGGGACTACAGAATGCTTGTAAAAAGAAAAACAAACTTTATAGAGACTTTATAAAAGTAAGAACAAATGATGCTGAAACGAAATATAAGGTTTACAAAAACAAATTGATAACAATAATGAGACAAGCTAAAAAAGACTATTACAATAACTTACTAGAAAACAACAAAAACAATATTAAAGGAACCTGGAATATTCTGAACAAGGTAATAGGTAAAACATCGGGGCCTACAAACCCACCAAGCTATTTTATAAATGAGGATAATAAGATGATAACAAATATGAAAGAAGTAGCAAATGGATTCAATTCTTTTTTTGTGAATGTTGGACCCAAATTGGCAGAGAGTATTGAAGAACATAAAGATATACAGAGTGGATGGAGAGGGGGAAGCAAAGTGCTACAGTCCATGCTTTTAGGAGATGTTAGTGAAAATGAAATTCTATCGGTTGTAACAAAACTGAAAAATAAGGCATCAACAGACAGTGATGGTATTGACATGATAATTGTAAAAAAGACTATTGACTGTATCATCAAACCTCTATGTTATGTTTTTAATCTCTCTTTTCAAACAGGGACTTTTCCAAATAGAATGAAGGTAGCAAAAGTAATTCCACTCTATAAAACGGGAGATAAACATATATTTACTAATTACAGACCAGTGTCACTGCTGTCACAATTTTCTAAAATAATTGAAAAAGTATTTGTAGAAAAATTAGACAGTTTTATTGAGAAGAACATGCTGTTGAGTGAGAGCCAGTATGGATTCCGAACTAATAGATCCACTGCTTCAGCTGTAATGAATATAATGGAGGATATAGCAACAGAAACTGATAATAGGAAATACACTATCGGTGTGTTTATTGATCTTAAAAAAGCATTTGACACAATAGATCATTCTATATTATTTTCTAAGTTGCATTCACTTGGTGTGAGAGGAGTAGTTTTAGAATGGCTAAGAAGTTATTTAGAAAATAGACAAGAGTTTGTGGATTTTTTGGGTAATACATCTGAACAAATGAGGATTGAATGTGGAATTCCACAAGGTTCAGTTTTGGGACCTAAATTGTTTATTTTGTATATTAACGATATATGTGAGGTATCAAAGTCATTGAAATGTGTTTTATTTGCGGACGACACCAACTTTTATAGTTCGGGACATGACTTAAAAGCGTTATCAATACTTATTGAACAGGAAATGATTAAACTTAAGAGATGGTTTGATGTCAACAAATTATCATTAAATGTAAAAAAAACAAAGTTTATGATTTTTGGTAAGAGGAAAAGAGAGGACACCATCAAACTGTCGATAGATGGAATTGATATTGAAAGGGTTTCTGAACTTAGATTTTTAGGAGTGATACTGGATGATGGTCTGACATGGAAATCTCATGTTGCACATGTACGAAAAAATATGTCTAAGAGTATTTTTATATTAAACAAGGTAAAATATATGTTAGATTATAGGGCAATGCGCATATTGTATTGTGCACTTATATTGCCATATATCAGCTACTGTGTGGAAGTGTGGGGGAACACATATAAGAGTAACATAAAGGCATTGTATCAATTACAGAAAAGAGCTATAAGGATTATTCATAAAGTAGATTACTTAGAACACACTAACATTTTATTTATTAACTCTGGACTATTGAAACTACAGGAGCTAGTAAAGCTACAGACATTGTGTGTCATGTTTAAGGCTAGAAGTAAAACATTACCAGCAAATTTACAAAAAATGTTTGTCATCACTTCTGAGAATACAGAGCATAGAAGAAAAGGTCATTTCAAACAACAATATTCAAGGACAACTTTAAAGCAAATGTGTACATCAGTGGTGGGGGTAAAATTGTGGAATTCTCTTTACAACGAGATAAAAAACTGTAAAAATATATTCCAATTGAAAAAAATATATAAAGATAGAACGATAAGATCATATGGACAGCCATAAGTGTTTACATTTAGTTTTTTATTTATTATTTTACTTATTTTTTGTCTGGTTTGGTATTTGCTCTGTATCATTCCGTGAGGTGTATATTATATTATTACTATTATTTTCTTGGTTTGGTTTATACTTTATGAAGTTTTGCACTTGTTGTGTTTTTCTTTTGTTTTTTGTTTTTGATTGTTTCATCACATTTGGATATATGTGTCGGCTTAAATGATATTCATGAAGTAAGATAATGTATTATGTCAAAGGGAGCAGGAAATTATAAGATTTTCTTCATCCTGCTCCTTCTCAGGAATTGTGTGAATTTAAATTGTATAATTGTGATATAATTATTTATCGTTCTAAATGCACATCAATGAATGAGATAAATAAAAATGAAAATGAAAATGAAATGAAAAAAGTCTGAGCTGTAGCGGCAGACTTAAATGAGTGGAAGTGATTGCTTCAGGCGAGAGCCTTCCTGATTGCTGGATGGCCATCAGGTGTTGGGAAGTTTGGACTGTGATTCCAGTTCTCTCCTCTGGGGGGAAATGGGAGCCAAAACTCTCATTTTGAAATGAGGCCCTTCTGTTGTTTGGGTGAAGGCTTATGTCTTGTGTGGAGTTTGCCAAAACACACACACGCACGCACACACATCCATCCATTTCCTACCGCTTATCCCTTTCGGGGTCGCGAGGGGTGCTGGAGACTATCTCAGCTGCATTCGGGCGGAAGGCGGGGTACACCCTGGACAAGTCGCCACCTCGTCGCAGGGCCAACACAGATAGATAGACAACGTTCACACTCACATTCACACACTAGGGACCATTTAGTGTTGCCAATCAACTTATCCCCAGGTGCATGTCTTTGGAGTTGAGAGGAAGCCGGAATACCCGGAAGGAACCCACGCAGTCACGGGGAGAACATGCAAACTCATCACAGAAAGATCCGAACACACACACATCAACTACAATTGAAGTCAAAGAACCATTACAAAATATTTAAGCTAAAGTACCAATGATGGGTACTTGTTCACCCCCTGGAAGGCGAGGGGAGCAGTGAGCAGCAGCAGTGGCCACACCCATGAATGATTTTTGGTGATTTAACCACCAATTCCAACCCTTGGTGCTGAGTGCCAAGAGTCCCATTGTTTTAGTCTTTGGTATGACTTGGCTAGGATTTGAACTCACAACCTACCGATCTCAGGGCGGACACTCTAACCAATAGGCCACAGAGTATGGTCCAGAGCAGAAGTTGCTCGAAAGTTACTCAATACTTGAGTAATTTTTTCACGGGATACCTACTCTTGCTCGAGTAATTATTTTGATGACTACTTTTTACTGCGGATGAAAAGAGCAAAGCTCCCTCCCCCCATTCTAACCACATTCTACAGAGGCACTATAGAGACTATATACTATAGTGACCAACAACCTCTCTGTCTGGACTGGAGCCTGCAATGCCTCAGACTGGAAGTCTCTCCAGAGAGTGGTGAGGACGGCGGAAAAGATTATCAGGACTCCTCTTCCTCCTAACCAGGAGAACGCAAAAAGCCGCTGCCTGACCAGGGCTCAGAAAATCTGCAAAGACTCCTCCCACCCCTACTAAGGACAATTTTCACTGCTGGACTCTAGGAAGAGGTTCCGCAGCCTCCGAAGCAGAACCTCCAGGTTCTGTAACAGCTTTTTCCCTCAGGCCGTAAGACTCTTGAACGCATCAAAACTATCCCCTCAATTCCCCCCAAAATGGATTAACTCGCTGGAATATAAAGACAATACAACATACATCCATAAACCTGGATGCATATGCAAAAGTGCAATATATTTTTCTGTACAGTAATCTATTTATTTATATCTGCATCTTATTGCTTTTTTTTAATCATCCAGCACTACTTTCAGCTAATGCAACAAAATGTTGTTCTTATTTGTACTGTAAAGTTCAAATTTGAATGACAATAAAAAGGAAGTCTAAGTCTGAGTCTAAGTCTAAGTTTTACTTGTACTTGAGTCACATTCGTCTAAAGCTCAGGGGCCGCATGGAGGATAATCTGTGCACACATGGGGCCGGACTATTAAAATCATGGCATTAAAACTAAAAAATAAAGACAACTTCAGATTGTTTTCTTACTTTGGCCAAAAATAGAACACACACATGCCTGAAAATAGTACAATAAAAATATAGAAAAAAATACTGGCAGCATTTACAAATGCATAAACATGTGTTTTCTTTTGTATGATTTTTTTTTTTTTTATGAATTAAGTAACGTTTATGACAACCTTTTTCCAAAACACAATATAAAATCTAAAATATACGAGGGTAACACAGACATTTATCATTTGTTTTCAAAACCCTTACAAAAAAGTGGGACCCCAAAAATCTATTGTCGGACCCCATTTATATGACTTGATGGGGCCCCTGGGACCCCATTTTGAAAATTCTTAGTGCTATTATAATTCCCACCGTCATTGAAATTAAACAGGTTTTTAAAAGGAAACTAACATTTTATTTGAGTCTGTAAATTAGTTTGCTTGGTGGTGATTTTTGTTTGGTTTTGTATTGTGTAGTTATATTTAAATGGTAAATAGTAATAAAATAGTAAAAAGTATAGTAATTCTGGGACTGTAATTTTTTACTCGTTGGCTTGTTGAAGATTTTTATTTGTTTCTGTATTGTGTAGGTACAATCATATGTTTTTACTTGTAATTCTATTGCGTTTGTGGACCCCAGGAAGACGAGTGGGTTGTTATGTCAACCAGCTAATGAGGATCCTCAATAAAAATCAAAATTCAGATCAACACTGATAGAGAAGTGGTGCGTGCAAAACAGCAGCAGGCAGCTGTGGCCTGCGGGCCGGTTCTAATACTAATCTAATATCATCCCGGGGGTCAGAGATAATTTATTTGCGGCCCGGATCTGGCCCGCGGACCTTGACTTCGACACCTCTGTTCTAAAATAACGGTAGTCTTCATTGAGTACAATTTTGGGGTACTCTACCCTCCAGTGGGGACGGTCCAGCCCCCTGATTGTCACCCACCCGTTGAAAAAACTAAAACAAAAAAAAAAGGGTTTACTCTTGCGGTCACAGCTCGTGGTACCGGGGTCTATTCCAGAACTGCTTGTTGGCGAACCCTTGCGGAGTTGAGTGTTTTACCACCTGGACTCAGGTGTAAAGAATGCACAGACGCCGGTTAAACATTCACAAGTGTGCCATTAATGATCAAGCTGGGTTGGAAAAAAGAAAAAGAAAAAAGAATGTTTTGTGCGATTGTCGGACTTGTGCAAGGTTGCAGCTTGTTAATGAACGTTTATGGCGGACAAAGCTGTGTATTTACGGCAACCTTCTGATAGCTAATGAGGGGCATGATTGACGGGCTTAATGAGCATGTCGGATAAAAAAAAATGATAATCTCAAAGGTCTATTTGTAGAGCTCCAATTCTTTGGCCACCACACCATTTACTCCATCCTTAAGGGGTTATGTTTCCATACGTGATACAAAAACTAACACTGTTTTATTAACATTGGGTGCCAGTTCTATGATGAACAACAAAATAGAAAAACAACTCTTATTCATTGTTATATTTCTTAACAGAAAAATTGTTTTTTTGAATAAAATTCTACCCAAACATTTAATAAAGTCAAATACAAATAAGGCAACAAGACAAGTATCCAACACTTCTCTTTTCTAAAGTAAATTTGTACAGCAGATATGATCATCTACATCAACTATATGATTTGTCTGAGTGGCTGGACAAAAACAAAGTATATATATATATATATATATATATATATATATATATATATATATATATATATATATATATATATATATATATATATCAGCTAGTGTGTGAATGTGAGTGTGAATGTTGTCTGTCTATCTGTGTTGGCCCTGCGATGAGGTGGCGACTTGTCCAGGGTGTACCCTGCCTTCCGCCCGATTGTAGCTGAGATAGGCGCCAGCGCCCCCCGCGACCCCGAAAGGGAATATGGATGGATGGATATATATATATATATATGTATATATATGTATATATATATATATATATTTAGGATGTATATATATGTATATATATATATATATACACATACATGTAAATATATACATATGTATACACATATACAAATATACACATTTAATAAATACATATATACACACACACAGACACATATATATACACTGTATATATATATATATATATATATATATATATATATATATATATATATATATATATATATGTCTTAATTAGATTATCCAGAGAATAGTGCTCGATACCGTGGTAGAGCGCAATCAATATATGTGTGTGTGGGAAAAATCACAAGACTACTTCATCTCTACAGAACTGTTTCATGAGGGGTTCTCCTGACGATTGAGGGAACCCCTCATGAAACATTTCTGTAGAGATAAAGTAGTCTTGTGATTTTTCCCCCACACACACACACATATATATATATATATATATATTTATATATATATATATATATATTTATATATATATATATATATATATATATATATATATATATATATATATATATATATATATATATATATATATATATATATATAGTGTTGTATCGATACCAACATGTATTTCGATACTTTTCGATATTTTTCCAATTAAAGGGAACCACAAAACATATGTTTCTAATTGCAATTTTGTATGTAAATAAAATGGTGAACATACAAGACAACTTTTCTTTTGTTAGTTGGTAAACAAACAAAGGCTCCTAATTAGTCTGCTGATGTATGCAGTAACATATTGTGTCATTTATCATTCTATTATTTTGTCAATATTATTAAGGACAAATGGTAGAAAATTAATTATTAATTTACTTGTTCACTTACTATTAATATCTACTTACCCTTATTTTTTAACATGTTCTATCTACACTTCTGTTCAAATGTAATAATCAATTTAATCTTCTGTTGTTTGGATGCTTTACATTAGTGTTGGATGATACTACAGATTTGGGTATCAATCTGGTACCAAGTAGTTAAAGGACCATACATTGGTCATATTCAACTCATGTGTCCAGGGACGTATTTCATGAGTTTATAAAATATAAAATGAACTTGGTGGGGTGGGTTGATATGTAGTTTTCAGAGGTGGTATAGTACTGAAAATGATTCATTAGTATCGCTGTACTATACCAATACCGGTGTGTGTGTGTGTGTGTATATATCTATCTATCTATCTATCTATATATATATATATATATATATATATATATATAGTGGTACCCTGATTCTCACCAAGACACAGGATTTGTTTTGCAGCAAGCCAAAACGGGTATTTATTATACAAGTCTTTTTAGGAGGGGCGGGGTGTGGAAGAATCAAACTTAAAGTGACCAAACATAAATATCTCCCATCCGGGGCTCTCAGTCCTTCACACAATAGGTAATTGCCTATAAAACAATAGAAACATAACGTAAGTAAAACATTTCACTAGTAATGTCTTTTAGTGGGGAAATAGTGGATGTCTCACTTACCGCCTGATGCACCTGCCTTGACACAGAGGAGAGCCGGACCTGAATGAGGCAGAGTTAAGAAAGGTTCAATAGCTTGGCCCCACCTTTTGAACACTGATTATGGTGAAAACATTAAACTATTGTAAGCGCTGCGCCAGGGTGTGGTGTTTCATATATATATATATACATATATCCATTATCTACCGCTTATTCCCTTTTGGGGTCGCGGGGGGTGCTGCATACATATACATATATATTAGTGCGGTCAAAGTTAACGTGATTAAAACGTATTAATTATAAACTTCAATAAAGGCACACATTTTTACTTTTTTGAGTGGATTAAAGTTGGCCAGTGGATTAGAGGAGGAGGCAGGAGACGGGCGTTAAGCGTCTTTTCAAACTGACCCAAACTCTTTTTAGCATGTGAGATTATGGTACCCACTTTTCTGTCAATCTGTCAATCAAAGTGATGATGTCACATAAATTGAATACGAAAAAATAACACCAAAAAACTGACATCCCGCCCCTCTAAATTCTGGGGAATGTCCCGTCTTCTGACATCTGGCTATGATTTGACAGATCAGTCTAATAAAAATGCTAATGTATTTTACCAAGAGTATAATTTGTTATTCTGTTTTGTAATGCTCCATTTACTTTAAATCATAGTCAAACTAAGGACGTTAGAAATAAGCCTCTCTTTGTTTCTAAAATATGTTGTTCTTAAATACCACCAACAGATTATATATATATATATATATGTATATATATATATATATATATATATATATATATATATATATATATATACATATATATATAGCTATTTGTTTACCAACATCAAAATATACTGTGCAACAACAGTTTTAACAATACTGTTTTGACTACTGATTTGCAAATCATTGTATTCTGTTTTTATTTATGAACTACACAGCTTGCCAACTTCATTGGTTTTAGGTGTTGTACGACACGTATAGGTGATGATAAATTGCAAACATTTTTCGCCTGAGCAAGCAGATGTGGGCGTGGGGTTGTGGTGTAAGGTACAACTTAACCGCATGACAACTGTGGTGAAATAATTGCCCACAGGTGGTGAAATACTTTAACAGTCATAACTTACTTACACATGCTCAGATCTTCCTGGAATGTGGTGAGAGGTGTTGGGTGGGACACAACTGCATTACTCGTGTGGCAGCTTTATCACCCCCTTGTGGTAAAAAAAAATATAACTGTCATAACTTCTGTCCACATGCTACAAACGTCCTGAAATATTTTATGGTAGGTCCGGGTGTTGGGTCGGACGTAAAAGCATCAATACTGCGGCGTCTTTATCGCCCCCTTTTTGTGAAAAATTAAACCTCTCATAACTTCCTGACACATGCTCCAATCTTACCAATTTTTATGGTGGGTCGGGGTGTTGGATGGGACACAACTGTATTACTACTGTGGCACCTTTATCGCCCCCTTGTGGTGAGAAATTATAACTCTCATAACTTCCTATCACGTAATCCAATCTTACGGAAATTTTGTATAGTGGGTCTAGGTGTTGGATGCGACCTAATGGCATGAAAATGCAGCACCTTTATCGCTTCCTTGTGTTGGAAAATGATAACAGTCATAACTTCTGCCGATATGCTCCAATCTTCTTGAAATGTTTTATAGTGAGTCGTGGTGTTGGGTGGGACCTAACTGCATCAACACTGCAGCGCCTAGATTGCCCTCTTGTGGTGAAAAATGATAACACTCATAAGTTTTCCATACTTTTGTATGAATGTTTAAAAAAACTAATTTTTTATTGTGGGTTGGGGTTTTGGGTGGGACGCAATTAAATAAGTTCTAGGGCGCATATATCGCCCCCTAGTGGTGAGAATTTATAACGCTCATAAATTCTGTCCACATCAGTAGTGTCGAACTCAAATACAGAGTGGGCCAAAATTTTAAACTGAACAAAGACGTGGGCCAAGGTTAAACAAATTAATCTTTTAATAGGGACCCCAACAAGTTTTGCATTGAATATTGAACAAGCAAGGCTTACATAACTTTATAGTGACATGCAAAATTGAGTTTCAAATAATAATAATAATAATAATAAAAAAATATCAATAATTATTGCTCAGTTTGCTACACTGATTTGCTTTAACACGGAATATGGAACAAGCAACGCTTATATAACTTAAAAGTGCAAAATCAACTTTAAAAAAACAAACGAAAAAACATCAATGGCATATTAAATAAAATTTTAATACAAAATTGAATGCCTCTTTTCTATTTGCAGCCTTCTGAGGTAAATATCAACACTAACTTTTTCCACAGGCTAATAAATTTGAAAATAAATGGGGGCGGGGGGGGGGGGGGGGGTGTTGGTAGCGGGGGGTTTATATTGTAGCATCCCGGAAGAGTTATTGCAGCAAGGGGTTCTGGGTATTTGTTCTGTTGTGTTTATGTTGTGTTACGGTGCGGATGTTCTCCCGAAATGTGTTTGTCATTCTTGTTTGGTGTGGGTTCACAGTGAGGCGCATATTTGTAACAGTGTTAAAGTTATTTATACGGCCACCCTCAGTGCGACCTGTATGGCTGTTGACCAAGTACGCCTTGCATTCACATACCTCTGTGCTAAAGCTTCATATATTATGTGACTGTGCCGGCACGCTGTTTGTATGGAGGAAAAGCGGACGTGACGACAGGTTGTAGAAGGCGCTAAAGGCAGTGCCTTTAAGGCACGCCCCCAATATTGTTGGCTGGGTGGAAATCGGGAGAATGTTTTTCGGGAGGGACACTGAAATTCAGGAGTCTCCCGGAAAATCGGGAGGGTTGGCAAGTATGAGTACTAGCGGTGAGTGCGGTGTTACAGCGACACCGCCCCTGTATAATACCGGCGGGCCAGCTCTAATGTTAATTTGATATTGCCTCAAGAGCCAAATTAAATTACACGGCGGGCCAAATTTGGCCCATGGGCCAGAGTTTGACACCCATGGTCCACATGCTCCAATTTTCCTGTAACCTTTTATGGTGGGTTGGGTTGTTGGGTGCGACATAACGGCAATATAATTGCAACGCCTTTATTTCCCCCATGTGGTGAGAAATTATAACTCCCGCAACTTCCTGACACATACTCCAATCTTACCAATTTTTTTTATGGTGGGTTGGGGTGTTGGATGGAACACAACTGCATTACTACTCCGGCACCGTTATCGTCCCCGTGTGGTGAGGAATTATAACTCTCATAACTTCATATCACATGCATAAATCTTACCGAATTGTTTTCATAGTGAGTCGGGTGTTGGATGCGACCTAATGGCATGAAAACTCCAGTTCCTTTATCGCCCCTTTGTGTTGGAAAATGATAACAGTCATAACTTCTGCCCATATTTTCCAATCTTCCTGAATTTTTTTTTGGTGTATCGGGGTGTTTGGTGGGATTTAACTGCATCAATACTGCAGCACTTAGATCGCCCCCTTGTGGTGAAAAAATATAACTGTCATAGCTTTTGCATACTTTTATATGGATGTTTGAAAAAACTGAAATTGACTCATTTCATTCCACATACTCCACTCTTCCTGAATTTTTCATAGTGGGTTTGGGTTTTGGGTGGGACGCAATTGAATAACTTCTGGGGCGCATATATCGCCCCCTCGTAGTGAAAATTTATAACGCTCATAACTTCTGTCCACATGCTCCAATCTTCCTGTAACTTTTTATGGTGGGTCGGGTTGTTCGGTGGGACCTAACGGCACGATAATTGCAGCCTTTGTTTGTGAAAATTATCCACATAATCAAGTCTGCCTAAATGTTTTGATGGCGGGTGGGACACAACTGCAAGACTACTGTGGCACGAAAATCTCGAACTTGTGTACAATTGGAGGCCGCATTGGCCTAAAATAATATTTTGCCGTGGGTCGAAAGCCAACTGCATGTAAAGTAACTATTACACGGACGTCCCGCAGACCAGATTATGAATGCTGGCCGTAGTTTGGGTACCCCTGCATTAGAATTTTAACAATACTATTCTGAAAAAAGAACTCAAATCAGTAAAAATAAAATCAGAATCAGAATCACAATCAGGCACACTGTATTAATCCCAGAGGGTAAATTAAAATGTTCAGCACAATCCCATTCAAGATCAGACAAACATTACAGGGAGACAGAACAGGATCGCTGACGGGTCTGCCAACTTCCGGCGCCCCTTACAAAAAAGGTGAGATACAGGTAAACAAGTGGAGGGGAATGGGAGAGAAAAAAGAAAAGATTGAAATAGAATAAAATAAAATAAAATGAAAAAATCGGTCTAAGCCTGGGCCCCTGGAGAGGAGGTCCAGATTGTAAAATGTAGATATGTAAGTAAAAAGTATAAATACAACTTTAAAAAATGCCAGATGCTGCATCTGTTAGAAGTGACAAGTTGCTCAGGATGGATGTCAGTTCATCCATTGTCTCCTGGATCATTGATTACTTGTCTGACAGGCCCAGGTTTGCGCGACTGGGGAGCTCCCTGTCAGATACTGTGGTCAGTGGTGTAGGTGCTCCACAGGGAACTGTCCTGTCACCTTTCCTGTTCACCCTCTACGCCTCAGACTTCCAGTACAGTTCCAGGTTCCGCCACCTGCAGAAATACTCTGATGACTCTGCTGTGGTCGGGTGTATCGGCGAGGGACAGGAATTGAAGTGAAGGACAGTAATCGCTGACTTTGTGGAGTGGTCTCAGGCGAACCATCTGGTCCTCAATGTGGACAAGACCAAGGAGCTGGTCATCGACTTCAGGAAGAGTATGACCCGGCTGGAGCCCATCAAGATCCAGGGCCGGTACGTGGCAGTACTGGGGCAGTATAAGTACCTTGGAGTTCATTTGAACAGCAGACTGGACTGGAAGGACAACTGCAATGCGGTTTACAAGAAAGGCATGAGCGGACTCTTTTTCCTAAGGAAGCTTAGGTCCTTAATTGTGTGCAGCAAGCTATTGGAGATATTTTATCAGTGTGTTGTGGCCAGTGCCCTGTACTTTGCAGTGGTTTGTTGGGGGGAGCAGCTCCAGCAAAAGGGGCTTAAACCGGATTGATAAACTGATCCGGAAAGCCGGCCAAACTATTGGCTCGCAGCTGGAGGCGTTTGTGTCAGTGAGGGACAGGAGGACACTGGACAAACTGCTGGCCATCATGGACAATCCTGCCCACCCACTCCACCAGAAAATTGAGGGACAGTGGAGTTCATACTCCAACAGGCTCCTTCCCGCACTGTGCGATTCAAGAACTCCTTCATTCCGCACTCCATCAAGCTGTATAATCACTCCCTTATACAGCAATAGATAATATCCGTCTATTACCTGACACCTTTTATGTTAGCTACTTCTCTTTGTTTTTAATGTCTATATTCTATTTTCTGCTGGATTTACTCTCTAGTTTATGCTGCGGCTGCCACATATACTGTAATATTGTACATGGTAATTGGTATATATTGTATATATGTTATAGACATAATATATCTGTATATATAATATACTGTACACATATTAAGTATATATTGTATAAATTCGCAGATATGTTATATTTTATATTGCTATATCTAGTCTATTTATACCTGCATTGTCCTTTCCATCCTTACACTCTCCATCATTGTAACTGAGCTACTGAGTTGAACATTTTCCCTCGTGAATCATTAAAGTTTGTCTAAGTCTTAAGTCTAAGTCTAATCTGTGCATGCATAAATAAACGGCTCCCAATCAAACAGCTCGCCATTACCATGAATTGCTTAACGTGGACCCCGACTTATAGTTGAAAAACGTATTTGGGTGTTACCATTTAGTGCATGGTCAATTGCACGGAATATGTACTGTACTGTGCAATCTACTAATACAAATGTCAATCAATCAATCAATCCATACATCCATCCATCCATCTTCTTCCGCTTATCCAAGGTCGGGTCGCGGGGGCAGCAGCCTAAGCAGGGAAGCCCAGACTTCCCTCTCCCCAGCCACTTTGTCTAGCTCTTCCCGGGGGATCCCCAGGCGTTCCCAGGCCAGCCGGGAGACATCGTCTTCCCAACGTGTCCTGGGTCTTCCCCGTGGCCTCCTACCGGTTGGACGTGCCCTAAACACCTGCCTAGGGAGGCGTTCTGGTGGCATCCTGACCAGATCCCCCAACCAACTCATCTGGCTCCACTCGATGTGGAGGAGCAGCAGCTTTACTTTGAGCTCCTCCCGGATGGCAGAGCTTCTCGCCCTATCTCTAAGGGAGAGCCCCGCCACACGGCGGAGGAAATTCATTTCGGCCGCTTGTACCCGTGATCTTATCCTTTCGGTCATGACCCAAAGCTCATGACCATAGGTGAGGATGGGAACGAAGATCGACCGGTAAATTGAGAGCTTTGCCTTCCGGCTCAGCTCCTTCTTCACCACAACGGATCGGTACAACGTCCGCATTACTGAGTACGCCGCACCGATCCGCCTGTCGATCTCACGATCCACTCTTCCCCCACTCGTGAACAAGACTCCTAGGTACTTGAACTCCTCCACTTGGGGCAGGGTCTTCTCCCCAACCCGGAGATGGCACTCCACCCTTTTCCGGGTGAGAACCATGGACTCGGACTTGGAGGTGCTGATTCTCATTCCGGTCGCTTCACACTCGGCTGCGAACCGATCCAGTGAGAGCTGAAGATCCCGGCCAGATGAAGCCATCAGGACCACATCATCTGCAAAAAGCAGAGACTTAATCCCGCCGCAACCAAACCGGGACCGTTCAACGCCTTGACTGCGCCTAGAAATTCTGTCCATAAAAGTTATGAAGAGAATCGGTGACAAAGGACAGCCTTGGCAGAGTCCAACCCTCCCTGGAAACGTGTCCGACTTACTGCCGGCAATGCGGACCAAGCTCTGACACTGATCATACAGGGAGCGGACCACCACAATAAGACATACTCTCTGAGCACTACCCACAGGATTTCCCGAGGGACACGGTCGAATGCCTTCTCCAAGAACACAAAGCACATGTAGACTGGTTGGGCAAACTCCCATGCACCCTCAAGAACCCTGCCGAGAGTATAAAGCAGTTCCACAGTTCCACGACCAGGACAAAAATCAATCAATCAATAAATCAATCAATCGCAACTGCGAATTGGCTCTCATCGGTCACTTAAGGGAGCCATTCAAAACAGTCGCTTCAGTCACGAAAGTCACATCTCTCTTCGATCGAGTGTTGAAAAAGACAAATATATAAGTTACTTTTTATTGAGGCACAACTTTCAAATTACATTTCCATCCTATTCTTAATATTATTATTGTAACAAACAGTTCAGGGTGTCCCTCCAGTGTTGCCGTAAGGCTGTGACGTAAGAGGTCTATATAAAGGCGGGTTGTTGAAGAAGGTGATAGATGGGTATGGAGATAGGTGTAAAGAAGGGAACAATAAAGTGGTGGAGACCGGACCTGCTCTCTTGACTCCCTTTTATTATTTTATTTTATCAGTACCCAAATTATGCGAACCCAGGACACTCGGCTACATTATCATCACTAATATTATTATTATTATTGTTATTAATTATTATTATTATTATCACGTCGCAAAAATAATCAGACTGGTCAAGCATCAGTTGAATTGGTATCCCTTGGCTTCATTCAGAAGAATGTATTGTTAGAATTATGAATATATTTAATTTGTAAGCGCATTACCTTGTAATTTATCAGAACACAGGCGAATATATATAAATAAATCATGTGATCCAAACAGTGACACATAAAGATGAAAGCCAACATCATGAGCTAAGCCAAGTAGTTTGTCATAAAGATGCTTCCGTAGTTCTGCATGCTGTTAGGATCCCGGCGCAGCATCGTCACGTCCCGTCAGAAACATCTTAACCCATTCTAAGACATTTCAATCGCTTATCGCCAGGAATTATTCACCTTTGTGCCGGAATTGAAAGCCGCATTCTTTGTTTTTAGGTTTCGATTGTCGCGGTTTAGCTAGCAGGCCGGTGTTAGCAAGCTAGCAGGCTAGCACGCTACAGCTAACTCACCTCAGCGTCGCAAGCCGACATTTGTGTGAGCCAAAGTCCGCGTTTGGGCTTTTTCTTTACAGGGGACGCGAATCACCGACGCAGCGGCACAATGAACGTGGCGAAAAGTGGATACCGAGTTTTCTCCGCTAACTCCTCCGCAGCTTGCACACAGCTGGCTAAGAAGATAACTGAGTAAGTCATTCGGCTTCACGCGATTGCGTGACAAATAGTGAAATGGCCACAACAGCCTGATCGTTGCCACATGCTGGCTTGTTCGAATTGATTTGAACTACCAGTACTTTTGCAAATGTTGCCCACATGGGCAAAATGTCTCCCTGCAAATTACTTCAATTTCCAAGACTTGTTTGTGCAAGCCTGCTGTTGAAATGTTGTCCTTTTTCCTCTTACAGGCGACTAGGAGTTGAGCTGGGAAAGTCTGTGGTCTTTCAAGAGTCGAATAGTGGTAAGAGAAAGCCACTACTCACAGGTGTAACAGGAAATTATTTGTATTCAGTCATGTTTTTTTGTTTTTTTTTCGGAAAGTGGTGGTCAACCCAACCAGCATGGGTACTTTGTAGTGTCTTTCTTTTCTTTCATGGTGTTATCTCAGTACACCGGAGGCTTAGATGACATCTCTAAATGCAGATACGAGCAAATATTCGAACTACGCAATGGAATCGATCCATAAACATTGTCTAAAAACGATAAGTCGTGGGATCTCAAGGATTAACTTGAACTATCTGAACTAATAGGTGCTCCAGAAGTCATTCTACACCAGGGGTCGGCAACCTTTACCACTCAAAGAGCCATTTTGGCCCGTTTCACAAATTAAAGACGACAAAGGGAGCCGCAATCATTCTTGAGAATATCTGCTGGTGGTCACCCATGTAACAATAATAGGGCGTGCCATGAAGCCATTGCCTTTGACGCCTTCTACAACATGTACAGACAGCTTGCCAGGCCAGTAACACGTTGTATGTGGCCTTCGCAGATACACGTACACGACTGCAAGGCATACTGGGTGACACAGAGTACACTGAAGGTTATGATATAAACAATTTTAACACACTTACTAATATGTACCACACTGTGAACCCACACCAAACAAGAATGACAAACACATTTCTGGAGAACATCCGTACTGTAACACATTATAAAAGCAACATAAGAATTACCCAGAATGCTCTGCATCCATGACTCTTTCAGGCTATATTATACACCCCGCTAGCACCAAACCCCGCTCCCCCCCTTCCGTGCGTTGGTTGAGGTGGGCGGATGTGTATAATATAGTCAGGAAGAGTCATGGATGCAAAGGATTCTGGTTATTTGTTGTGTTGCGTTTGTTGTGTTACTGTGAGGATGTTCTCCCGAAATGTGTTTGTCATTCTTGTTTGGTGTGTGTTCACAGTGTGGTGCATATTAGTAAGAGTGTTAAAGTTATTTATATCACAACCTTCAGTGTACTCTGTGTCACCCAGTATGCCTTGCAGTCGTGTACGTGTATCTGCGGAAGCCACATACAACATGTTACTGGACTGGCAAGATGTCTCTACATGTTGTAGAAGGCGTTACAGGCAATGGCTTCATGGCATGCCCTTATTACTGTTGTATGGGTGACCACCAGCGGTTATTCGCGAGAATGATTGCGGCTCCCATTGACTTCTTTATTTTGTGAAATGCGTCAAAATGTAGAGGGCGCTAAAAGTAAAGCCATCATGGCATGCCCTCAATGTTGTTGTCCGAGTGAAAATCGAAGAATGTTGACCCCGGGTGATGTCCGGAAGAATCTCCGAGAACCAGAATCCCCCGTAACAATCGGGGGGGTCGGCGATTGTGCAGCTGAGCCACATCAGAGTGGCCAAGGAGGCGCGGGTTGCTGACCCCTGTTGTACACAGATGAAAGCTTTGCCAATCAATGTTTACTTATATAGCCATAAATCGCGCGTGTCTCAAAGGGCTGCACAAGCCACAACAACATCCTCGGCTCAGATCCCACATCAGGGCAAGAAAAAAAACTCAACCCAATGGGATGACAATGAGAAACCTTGGAGGGGACCCCAGATGTGGGGGGCCCCCCCTCCCCTGGGCGACTGGTGCAATGGATGTCCAGTGGATCTAGCATACTATTGTGAGAGTCCGGTCCATAGTGGGGCCAGGAGGAGATCATCTTGAGCGGAGACAAGTCAGCAGCGCAGAGACTTCCCCAAATGACGCACAGATGAGTGGTCCACCCTGGTTTCCGACTTTGGACAGCCCGCGCCTCATCTGTGGTCACCGAATCTGTGCCCCCACCCTCTCTACGAAGGGCAGAGCAGCAAAGAAATGGCAGATCAACCGATCTAAAAGGGAGATCTCTTTAAAGGCTAGAGTATACAAATTCGTTTCAAGATGGGACTTAAATGCGTCTACTGAGGTAGCATCTCGAACTGTTACCGGGAGAGCATTCCAGAGTACTGGAGCCCGAATAGAAAACGCTCTGTAACCCGCAGACTTCTTTTGGTCTCTGGGAATCACTAATAAGCCAGAGTTCTTTCAAAGCAGATTTCTTGCCGGGACATATGGTAGAATACGATCAGCAAGATAGGCTGTAGCTAGACTGTGTAGTATTTTATACATAAAAAGTTAAACCTTAAAGTCACATCTTAAGTGCACAGGAAGCCAGTGCAGGTGAGCCAGTATTGGCGTAATATGATCAAACTTTCTTGTTCTTGTCAAAAGTCTAGCAGCCGCATTTTGTACCAACTGTAATATTTAATACTAGACACAGCGAGATCCGAAAATAATATGTTACAGTAATTGAGATGACATATAACGAACGCATGAATAATGATCTAAGCGTCGCTAGTGGACAAAATAGAAAATTTTTAGCGACATTACGGAGATGAAAGAAAGCCGTTTTAGTAACACTCTTGGTGTGTGTGACTGAAATGAGAGAGTTGGGTCAAAATGATACCCAAATTCTTAAATGTTAAGGTGGTATTGTTAAATAGGTGCCAAGTAGCACTCGGTAGCCTTGATTCACAGCGTTTTAAGAACTTTGAAAAAAGGTAGTTATCATTTCACAATTAGACATTGCGTCTTGGGTGGATGTGTCCTTGTAAACAAACTGCGAGTAGCACTCGATAGCCTTGGGAAACTGCGTTTTAAGAACTACAAAACAAGACCGTTTTCACTTTGTGATTTGACTTTGCGTCTTGTGTGGATGTCCTTGTAAACAAACCACGAAGAGCACTCGATAGCCTTGATTCACTGCGTTTTAAGAACTTTGCAAAAAGATAGTTTGCATTTTGTGATTTGACTTTGCGTATCGCAAGGTCATGTCTTTTTAAAAAAAACAGTGTAGCACTTGATGGCCTTGATTCACTGTGTTTTAAGAACTTTGAAACAAAAGAGTATTAATTTTAGATTTGACTTGTCCAGGGTGTACCTGTGCCTTCTGCCTGAATTCATCTGAGATAGGCCCCAGCACCCCCCGCGACCGAACGGGACAAGCGGTAGAAAATGAATGGATGGACTTTGCGTCTTACGAGGATGCGCCCTTGTAAACAAACTGCGAGTAGCACTCCAGAGCCTTGATTCACTGCGTTTTACGAACTTTGCAAAAAGAGTTTGCATTTCGTGACTTGGCTTTGCGTCTTACAAGGACACGTCCTTGTAAACAAACCGTGAGTAGCACTCGAGAGTCTTGGTAGACTGCGTTTTAAGAACTTTGAAACAAAATGGTTTGCATTTCACGATTTGAATTTGAGTTTTGCGAGGACGCATCTTTGTAAGCAAACGACGAGTAGCACTGTGTAGCCTTGATTCACTGCGTTTTACAAACTTTGCAAAAAGATAGTTTTCTTTTTGTAATTTGACCTTGCATATTGCGAGGTCGGGTCTTTGTAAACAAACCGCGAGTAGCACTCGATAGCCTCGGTACACTGCGTTTTTAAGAAAAACATAAGACATTTTGCATTTCATGATTTGACTTTGCTTTTTGCGTGGATGCATTCTTGTAAACAAACCACGAGGGCACCTTAAAGCCTTGGTACATTTTTGTTTTAAGAACTTCGAAACAAAATGGTTTGCATTTCACAATTGGACTTTGCGACCTGTGAGAACACGTCCTTGTGAACAAACCACAAGTAGCACTCTGTAGCCTTGATTCACTGCGTTTTACGAACTTTGCAAAAAGACCGTTTGCATTTCGGGATTTGACTTTGCGTCTAGCCAGCAAGCGTCCTTGTAAATATACCGCGAGTATCACTTGATAACCTTGATTTACTGCATTTTAAGAACTTTGAAACAAGATAGTTTGCATTTCACATTTTGACTTCGCGTCTTGCAAGGACATGTCCTTGTGAACAAATCGTGAGTAGTACTCTATAGCCTTCGTACACTGTGTTTTAAAAACTTCGAAACAAGATAGATAATATCAAGATAAAGGTTCAATGAGGAAATAGTAAACGTTAAAAGTATATCAAACAAATCTGCATACTCGTGCATTCTTCAAATCTGCTCCCTTAGACTGTAGTGCTATATTCGAGAGCCACTTTTCTTGTGGTCGTTTCGTACTCTCTCTCCCTTCTCGAAGAACTCAGAATTTTTATATATTATTTGCACAATATAAGTGATTTGCACATGTTGAAACAACGCAAGCATGTTAGGGCAATTTTTTTATTCGAGAAAGTCTAAATCAGAGGCACTCACACTTTTTCTGCAGGCGAGCTACTTTTCAATTGACCAAGTCGAGGAGATCTACCTCATTCGTATTTATAATTTATATTTATTTATTTATGAAAGAGACATTTTTGTTAACAAGTTAATGGTGTTTAATGATAATACAAGCATGTTTAACACACATAGATTCCTTTCTTTCATGAAGACAAGAATATAAGTTGCTGTATTTGATTCTGATGACTTGCATTGATTGGAATTAGACAGTGGTGCTGATAACGTCCGCATTTTCAAATGGAGGAAAAAAAAAGTCCTCCTTTCTGTCCAATACCACATGAAAGTGGTTGGATTTGGCATCTCATTTGTCCAACTTGCATACTCGTTTTTAAACACTTTGTAATGAGAGTAGCATATGTGTGTGGCCCTCTAATGTCTGGTAACAGGTGAGTGACGTCAGTGAGAGTGCGGGTGGGCAAGCAAGTGAGAAAGCGGTCGCTGAGGGCGGGGGAGAAATACATTGGCATCAAACTCCGTAGCTTGCTAGCTTGTGCACGCTAGCTTTCTGAGACTCTTATTTTGTTAGCACAGGCAGGATGAAACAGGTCTTTTATGGTGAAGACAGGAACTGTGCAGTCGGTCTTTAGAGTTTTGACAGTAGGTACGGAGTCTCTAGAAATAAAATGTGTTTCTCTGCGTCCGCCCTGTTAGTGATTTTTTTCTTAAATATGAGCTTGCAGCAGCCAGCGTCATCTCACAAGATCCTCGGGTGCCGAGAATGTCAAACAACTGACGAAAGTGAAGTCTTGGTATGATTGATGATTGCTCATTTTTATGTATATTTTTTAATGCCTGGCTTGAGATCGACTGACACACCCTCCGAGATCGACCAGTCGATCGCGATCGACGTAATGGGCACCCCTGGTCTAAATGGTGCCTGGTATCCATTGGGAACAGACGCTAGCTTGACCACCACGCATATTAAATGAGCCAGGTGATTACAAAATATCATATCACCTCTGGGTGACCACAAATCCTCACTGAATAAGTTTAAAGGTCCAAACACACAGGCACAACGTACGCCAAACGGAGTCCGGAGATTTCTGCCGGGCCTGTGTGAGCAAAGGTCAGATTTTATGACTCGTGTCACACAAAACACTTTCCGGCTTATATTTTTCACATCAACCCGCATTACATGTAGGTATGGTACCCAATCCGGTATTTTTTCCGGCACCGACCAAATCCCGTCGGTTCACATAAACTTGACGATGCCATGTTCAGTACCTGATTTGCGCGTGACGTCACACCCGGTTGGCGACTCAGCACTTGGCGATGACTCCAGCAGAACTGAGTGCGGACTCAGCCAAACTACCTCAAGGTAATGTTGCAATTGTCAATACCAGAAAATAAATGGACTCAAAAAACTCTCCAACATAATTAAAGTAAGGCTCTACATTTCCAAAAATGCGCTAGATTAATGCTAATATACATTGTATTTGCCATTGACATGCTACTGGTTAACAACAGCAAATTTTTTTTTCAAAGCAATTTCAACACATTTCTGAATTTGTTAATAAAAACTACTACTAAGATGCACGTTACAGTCAAACAGCTGGTGCGTCATAATTAAATTACTTACAGCATTAAGAGTTTCTGTGGTGTAACAAGAGACTACATTTAGCAAGGATTGAACTGACGAGCCCACACACCATAAACTAAACACTTTTGCGATGTAACTTTTTGGACTTGCAACTGTAATTGAGACCCAGAAATGTGATCACAAAACAAAAGATAGAACAACTGTACAGCAGTTATCATAATCATAAAATTTATCATGGTACCGTAGAGTACCAGTATTGATTCCCAGGTACCAAAAATTGGTACCTGAATCGTACCCATCCATAATTACATGTAAAACTGATCTGCATTTTGGCACCAAAGTATAATCATAAAAAATAAAATCAAGCCAGTGTAGGATGAACAGAGACAATTTCGACACAGTTGATTAGTGATGGGCTCTTATTTTGCTACATTTATTGGTACCGACCAAATTCCATCTGGACTATCACCTGCCGCTTCATGTTAAATGAAACTGTACCATATGGCGATGTCCGGTTGCAGACTGCACTGACTCTTAACACATGGCGGGCAAACAGGCACTGAGAGCAGACAGTTTTGTCATGCCAACCAAAAAAAAAAAAAAAAACAGTCATCAAAAAGAAGGCACTTGGAAGTACAGTAAAGGCTCCACTTTTCAAAATGTGCTTGCTCGATTTTAACCTACTTTGGATATACCATAGACATGCCACCAATTAGCATTAGCAATTTTACATGGCTATATCAACACGTCCAATTTTTTTAATGAAAACTACAACGACTGGGGTGCAAAAGGTACAATACTTGCAGTATAAACACTTTGTAGGGCACAACAAATGAAAATAATGGAACATTCGACTTATTGGCAATGACTACTTCCAGGCTACTACTCCACATCCGGTTTAAGACTTGGGACCGACTCAAACACTTGGTGGGCAAACAAGCGCCCAGAGCAGACTTAGTCGGACTGCTTTGAGATAATGTTACAATAGTTGTAGTACTAGTTAGGGGTGCAACAATACACATATTCGTAATGAACCGTTCGATACAATGGATTGGTTCATCAACTTCTGACAATACACACTGCTGAAAGCTTAGATCGAGTGGTCGATAGTTGGGGCCCCTAACGGTCGATCGCGAAATTGTTAGAAAACAAGTATTATTATGGCATCAGTGACACCCCCACCCGAATAATGACCAACAGACCCGCAAACCGGTACGCTTTTTATTTAACTCTAAACATGCCCTCATGCCTCTGCCATAATTCATCGAGCTGCAAAAATGACTGAATGACTTTACCAACAAATCTTACATTTTTGTAGCATCCAACATCAAACAACGCTTCCCTCAACCACAAGTCCATGACCATTATTGCTCACCTGCGGCGGGATGCTACACGGAGATTCCGTGAACATCCATCCATCCATTTTCTACCGCTTATTCCCTTTTTTGGGGTCGCGGGGGGCACTGGCGCCTATCTCAGCTACTATCGGGCGGAAGGCGGGGTACACCCTGGATAAGTCGCCACCTCATCGCAGGGCCAACACAGATAGACAGACAACATTCACACTCACATTCACACACTAGGGCCAATTTAGTGTTGCCAATCAACCTATCCCCAGGTGCATGTTTTTGGAGGTGGGAGGAAGCCGGAGTACCCGGAGGGAACCCACGCATTCACGGGGAGAACATGCAAACTCCACACAGAAAGATCCCGAGCCTGGATTTGAACCCAGGACTGCAGGACCTTCGTATTGTGAGGCAGACGCACTAACCCCTCTGCCACCGTGAAGCCCATTCCGTGAACATTGCGCCAAAATATGGATTTTGTGTTGATTTATTGTGAATACAAAACTAAACATTGACATGTGCAAAGGCAGTAATAATATGACCAAACAAGGACTTCCCCGTTTGTCCTTTCTTTAATCACACAGGAAAAACCTGCTAGCTGATTTTACTACTTCCAATGGTGAAGTAAAAACCATGTGACTCGTGTCCCATATGTGACCAAAACAAATCTATTACTGTACTGAGAATATAGTGGCCATAAACAGTTAGCTTCTACTGTAGCCGTTCCCAAAGTGCAGCACAGGGTTCATCTGTGGCCCGTGACACATTATGAAGCAAAACCAAAAAACGTGCAAAAATCGGGAAAACAGCAAGTAGCACAATGAGGAAAGGCCAAAGTGTTGACATCAACCAATAACAACGACACAAAGCAGGGATCTTGGGCGCTAAATGGTTGGTGACCACTGCATTAGCACATGATTTAAAGAGGGCAAAGGAAATGAATCGGGCGATTGCTACTTTTATTGCCGTCGACATGCAACTTAAGCCCCGTTACAAGAGTCCTTCACAAACCTATTTTACCGATACCGTAGTTCCTGTTTAATACAACAAGACAAAAGCCCCATTAGAGAGAGCAAGAGATGGGTGATTTATCAGGTGCATTTATTTAATTTCATTATTATTTTTTACAGGCCTCTGTTTTTGTTTTATATGGTACGAAGTATGCACAGGAGCAAATGGAGCAGGTATAGTTGTACCAGATACATTTCATTTAAAAACTGTACTTTTAAGTTGAAACACAAATGTTGATAATTTTAATGAACTACAGGTACAAAAAGGTTAAAAAATGTATCTTTTGTTTTTTTTGTGAAAAAAATATCAAACCTTGACGCTAAAATATTGAACCGAACCGTGAATTTTGTGTATCGTTGTACTCCTAGTGGATCAGTTAGGGGAAAAGTTACAACAAACTACAACAAAAGTATTGATCCTATCACGCTAGTATCAATCTGATACCAACACCCAACTTGTGTTTATAACGTTCATTAAAAATTTAATTAATTTGGATAATTGTGACATTTTATTAAACTGAAATGTTTATGCATCGTCACTTGCTATCGCATTTAATGTATTTGTTTTTTTCCTGCAGAGACGAGAGTGGATGTGAAAGAATCCGTCCGTGGACAAACTATTTTCATCATCCAGACCATCCCAAGGTGAGTGCAGCGACATTTATAGCCGCAGATGGGACAAAATGAAATTTCATTTAAAAAAATCGTAAAAATCTTCACCTAAATTTGTCATTAATTGATAGCAATTTGGAATTTAATGCATCGTTTCTTTTCAAATGTGTCATTAATTTAATGTACATTTATACATTTTTTAAAATCATATTATTTAAATAAAAAAAAAATGTTTTCACAATGTAATAATTAATTTC